>NW_027262956.1:83815-187150 GCF_902827115.2 Pseudochaenichthys georgianus
CACACACCCACACACACCACGACACACACACACACACACAACACACACCACACACACACACACACACACACCACACACACACACACACACACACACACACACACACACACACACACACACACACACACACACTGCAGGCATACTTCTGTCAGAAGCAGTTTGTAAACTGAGGGGAGATTCAGAATGTATCCTTTTGCTTTTACCTTTCAGGAATTCTGTGAGATGTGCAGGTTTTGCTGTGCTGACTTTAACAGCAATGCTTTCTTTGCTTCTTCCAGCTGTTCCACAATCACACCTGACCCTGACAGCATATTCCGTCTCTGGCTGAAGTCCTGAAATGACCACCTTCTCAGCTCCCGCCTTCATTTGCTCCCAGTGGAGATCTTCCTCTTTCACCTGTTGGTCTGGTTTGGCGTACTCCACGATGTAGCTCAAAACCTGGACATCTTGTCCGAGCTCAGCAGGTTTCTCCCAGCTGACTGATATCTCACGTGAGGTAGATTCAACGTGGAGTCTTCCAGGAGGGCTGCAGGGTAAGGTTTGAATGGATCCACTGACTTCATTGGCTGGCCCGGCACCTACTGGTGTCTCTGCCCTGCATCTGAACCTGTACTCTGTGTTAGGACTCAGGCCGCTCACTGTGACTTCTTCAGCTCTGGATGCTGTCTCTTGTTTCCAGCCGTCCTCTCCTCTGACACAGTACTCAACAGAGTAGGAGGTGATGTTCTCTGCTCCAAATCTGGGTGGAGAAATGTTCAACGTCACACTGCTGTGGTTTATATCACTTCCTGTTACGGTTGCAGGCTTTGAAGGCGGCTCAAAGTTCTCGTTGACAAGAAAGCCGTCTGTATAAAGGTAGATGCTGGAACCTTTCTGTGTCTCGTTTGTTAAACCCACCGTCAGAAATGTGATGTTCTTGTTCTCCTTGTTGGCCTCTGCAAAATCACTGAAGAGCTTTGCTTTTTGCCGCATTGCTTCCCCTTCTTTTCTTGAGTTGTACCATTGATCTGGAGGGTGTGGATCTTGAGTATCGTCTGGTTTGGGTGTTTGTTGAAGGTAGTTTGATGAAGTTGAGAGGTACGGTTCATCACTTCCCAGCGAGGTGAAGACAAAACACACAGCCTGCTCTGCTTTGAAGCTTTCTTTGTACAGGTCTGTTTGAGATGAGACGATCTTGGTGTTTGTCATCATGTCGGTTAGAGACATCACGGTGTAGATTTCTCTCTCCTTGCAGTCCATCCACTCGTTCAGGTCCTTGCTGTTGAAAGGAGAAGAACATGTCTTCCTCAGGATCTCTGCGAGCACAGCTTCTTCTTCTCCTCCTCCTCGGATTGATGGCAGTTTCTTTGCCAGGGTTTGTTGGAATTCCAGTTTGAACTCAGAGCACATCTGTTTAAAGGTTTTGAGTTTTTCTCCAATCTGTGGGAACTGCTGTGCCGTTTGGGTTTTCTGTGCATCGTTGAACCTCATGTCCAGGTCATTGAAAACCTCCAGGATACTCTGAGATTTTTGAACTAATCCTATACTTATCTGCCGGACAAGTTTAGCGGCAGAGGAATCTAAACATGTCAGAGGCAACAGCCAGACCTTCACTGGTACTGCGTTTTCCCCGTTGGCTCCCAGCAGCGTTGGCAGACTTTGGTACACCTCTACTGCCTCCTGAAAGGATGTAGGAGGTTTCTTAACGAAAAAGTCACCAATGAATCTACAGGAGAATTTCTCAACGTTTTTTCTTTCATTGTCTTCGATTTTCAGCGAGCCTTCACCCTCTATTGACAGGCAGGGAATGTTCTTGATCATCACCTTCAAGTTTCCCTGTATATCTCGATGGTTCTCGTTGACAGACACCTCACGGTCAAAGACAAAGAATGCTTGTGCGCCATAAAGGATACCTGTGACTACATGTGTTGCTATTCCTTGATCAAAGACATATGGATGCTTAACATTGCCTCTCCCAAGTTGATTCATGGACAGTTCGTGGAACTTTGTGGTAGCATAGTACATCAGTGTTACTCTGGCCTGATTTTTGGAAGTCTTAGTATCGCTCAGGTAGTTGGCTGATCCTCCAACCTCTACCAGTCCACTCAAGAAACTTGCCTTCAGTGATGCTTCAACCTTCAGGGCTGAAGATTTGTCCTCAATTGATTCAGATGCAACTATGTCAAAATGATTATATTTTTGTTGTCTTTCTCCAATATCAGTTTTAAGGTCATCACAGTCCCACAAAGTGATTCCTGCAAAAGAAGAACCACAAATCAAGCTAGAACCAGAGTACATGTTAATACACACTATAACTTTAAGGGGAATCAAGGTATCGTCCTTCCAATAACTGTAGCTTTCTTGTTGTTAGGAACTGAAATATAGAATGATTTGTTCAGTGATGCAATTCCTGAGAACATTTATGATAATAAAGAAAGCTTGTCTTGCTTACAAGACATAAATACACAAATGAGTTTAATGTCGTTGACTATTTTCACGACTGTTACACTGCATCCTTGTTGTGAACCTGACAGAATGTTGCAGACCGCAGTTGTTGAGCCAAAAGGTGATATGACCAGGCACTATGATACAGGGTTATTTATATGGTAGTAATAGGAAATGTTTGAGTTTCTGAATTCTGTGAATTCTGAGCACCTTCGTCTAGCCGTCCTGAGTTTATTCCAACAAACAATAAAAGTCAAATAACTTCCAGTTCAGCGGTTACAGTGACAGGTAACAGCAATCAGTAGCCTACACATTGTAGAACATTTTGTGATGGCATGTTAAACTAAAAGTATTCAACCAACCAGTCACTGTGTAAAGTTTGGCTAGCGCTGCTTTCAAACAAAGGATAATGACAGCACTACTTTCTCCAGCATCCATCACCGGCCAAAAGAACCCTGATGAGAAGGCTTTCCTGCAGGTAGTTAAAGCCAAGATGGACACTTCACGTCACAACTGGCGTCTACTAGAGTGCTGATCTCCATTCTGAAATCAAACAAGACCTGGAGGCCATCCAACAGGGCACCTAAGCGGACATTATTTATATAAAAATGTCATATCTGAATGCTGTCCTTTAGTGCATGCCCAAATGGATTTTCAGTTGAATATTTGAAGAGATTTGGTGCCAAGTTCTTCAATGTTTTTGGTAAATCTTTTGTCAATGGCCTCCTTTGTTTGTTAAGATATTGGCTCATCTCCTGGAATAAAAGCTACCTTCCATTGTTTCCCCACACCACACTGATTTTATATGAAAACAATCTCTACTCTAATGTCAAGCATTCCTCAGATCCCAATCAAGCATGACTCATGGTGTTTGAGTTGATATGGGCAACCTATTTAAAAGTTTAGAAGGATTTGGAATTGTTCCAAAAGAATGACCTGATCTGCCCCTTTACTCTGCGGAGTTCCACAGGGATCAATCCTTGGCCCCAAAACATTTTCTTTATACGCTTTACCTCTAGGCAACCGGCTCAGTCAGATTCACTCTATCTCTCACCACTGTTACGCTGACGACACACAGATTCACTTTAATGTTTGGCTAAATGTGATGGGTAATATTCGTAATCTCCATCACTGCCTTTATGGATGTCACTTAACTTCCTTAATTTAAATTCATACAAAACCGAGGTCTTTCTTAGTGTTCCTGGTAACTTTGTCTCTGACATAAATCAACACCCTGGCCCTCAATGTTGAACCATACACATGAAGAACCTGGGAGTTATCTTTGACCAGAATCTAAACTTGAGCCTCACATAAACAAGCTAGTGCAAACCTGCTTCTTCCAACATCACAACGATCGAACCCATGCTATAAACAAACGACAAATCTTAAATAACTTATTTATAACTTTTCATCTGTGTGTTTCGATCCTGGCAAAAAGAAAATGTCTGTTTTTAAAGGTGATGTTTTTTCCTCACCAGGGATGAGTGAGTCGTTGCGGCAGTCGTACAACATCCCGAGGCTGAAAGGCCGTCCGAGCGCCGCCACCTCTATCGTCCCGCTGCCTTTAGAGGTCATCGCTTTGAAGGAACAGAAAATAATCGACAACAGCTTGTTAGTTAACTTCCATGATTTGGTAATATCATGTCCAACCATGCTCACATTTTATTTCAATTAGACCTTAGTAGTAGTAATGATGCTGTTTCAATCACATTAGTATGCATACAAAGTGACAGGTGCTGTGACAGGTCACACCTGTCCCTACTTATGCTAATGACCCCCTTTGTATGCTAATGACCCCTTTGTTCGAGGTGTTATCACATGTAGGTGTGATATTCCACACTGTAGTAGACCCTTTGTTGTCAATCTAATCTAATTAACCTTTGATGTCTGTCCTTTGATGTGAGGGGTGAGGTGTTATAGCGTGCAGGTGTGATACACCCCCCTGTAGTAGACCCTTTGCTGTCAATCTAATTAGCCTTGATCTATAATCGAATTAGCCTCTGAAGTCGTCCTTTGATCAGTGTTTAATATAATTATTAATGTTAATAATAATGTGTTAATTAAGGCAGTCTCATATTGTCCTGTCTAAATTAGATTAGTTTTAATATGTTTAGTGTTAAGACAGTCTCTGTGAAGTTGTGTGAGACTGTGTGAGACTCTCTCCCCCCTACCCCTTCCTCCCCCCTTCCTGCCATCCCCCTGATTTCGCTGTGCTGTCAGAAGATAGAGGGGGTGGAGTTAGTTTAAAAAAGTCACTTAAAACTTTATTGTCCTCTCTAAATTAGATTTAGGTTTTTAAAATGATTTGTGTTAACATGGCACATGCAGTCACACGGCGAATACACCTTTTTTTACGAGTGGGAAAAAAGTCTGTCACTCAGGGCAGTATTACACTATGTATAATCCAGGGGGCGGTATTGCGCCTAAAGGTCTCAGTCCCCAGCGAGAGGGTTTTCTCGACGGCAGGTGACATAGTTACCGCCAACAGATCTGCCCTCACTACTGACAACGTAGACAAAACTTGAAAATAGAGTAAAGCTTGAGTACCTTTATTTAGGCATAATGGCCTCACACACTCACAAGTTAATTACACATGTTAGACATTGCTCCTAAACACTTTCTTATTATTTATTTTAATATTTGCAAGACATTTGGGACTTTTTTTGCTTTTCCTTGTTGTACCGAACCCGTACCGAACCGTGACCCCCAAACCGAGGTATGAACCGAACCGTGACTTCTGTGAACCATTACACCCCTAGTGGGTATATATTAATGCTGCCCATTATGGGCACAAGCAATTTTCACCCATTTATTAATTATATGTTTTAAATGTGAGTGTTTCCTATCCACTAAACCTCCCTGGATGTTTAGTGGATAGGAAACACTCACAACAGGGAAATACGAAAAAGTCTTTTAAAACAACAATTCCCAGTAGAGACGTGCCATAGAACATGTTGCGAAACACACAATAGCCAGCATGTGTAGTTCTGGGGACGGGGTGGGGGAGGGGGGGACGGGGTGGAACCGTTCAAATCCAGTTTTGGACAGTCTGCCGTGGTTCCATTCAAAGTGCTGTTTGACGCTCGGTGTAACCCTCGGCTCACACTCAAACATCCAAGAGCTTGAGGACTATCACAGGGTTTGTCAAGCGAAGCGGAGATAATACTTACTTCCTGGTGTACAATTCTCTAAAGCAACTACTATGAGCTGCTCCGACCCTCGGTCCTGATGGACTCCAACTTGTGTTTATTAATCAAATAAATAAACACAAGGATAATTATGTGTTATTGTTGAGTAAATAACAGTGTGGTTTAGAAAAGAATACAAAATTAGAAGGAAAAAACTATGAAACAATACAGATTTCAGTATTCTGCGCCCCTACTCTCCCCATAACTGACGGCAACAAAAGTCCTACATTATTCAATTAAAATAAAGAAGTAAAAACAATAAGTGTAGCTTGATATTGAGTAAGAAAAAGGTTGATAAACGCTGTGAGAATGGATCTCCGGAGAGCATTTCGCCGCGATCCCAACTCGTCTGTAGGAGCCACATATGAAGCCATTTCTGTGTTTGTTACGACACATGTTTTTTGTGTCACTATAGGTGGTGGGTGTGTCATTGGATTTGTGTGGTGACGTTTGTGCTTATATCCGGTTGCTTTTACCTGCGCACTTTGTAATAGATGGGGGAGTGAGCTAGAGAAGGAACATTTTTGTTGACCGCACGCAAGCACGCATACAAGGATAAAACAAAACAAAAGCAAAACTACTTCCAGTTCTGTTTCATATGGATGTTGAGAGATGTATCCATAGATCTCTTCATGTTGCTCTCAAAGTGCACCAGATTGATGCTTTTAACTTCAATATTTAAAAAAAAATCTTCCCGGGGGAGCATGCCCCCCCTAGAGGAGGTGAGGACCCGCCTAGAAGAGGTTAGGTCCACGGTGTTTACATGCTTATTTATACAATATGTGTGCTTATGCTAACATCATAAGACAAAAGTTGGTTCCGTGTTGTGAAGTGAGAACGTGCTAGAGTGAGGGGGGCCCCCAAGCCAAAGCTCGCTTAGGGCCCCCAAAAGTCTAGGGCCGGCCCTGTATTTACTAACAGTCATAGATATTTTTTTCCAAAAAAACCTATGTGAGAGCTCTGAAGCAAAAAACGGGTAAAGAAGCTATAGCATTTGATACAACTCTAAAAGATAGTCAGATTCCTAAAAAGTTACAAACGGATGCTGAAAAATAATTCTTTGTTTCTTCAGCAAGGCTTCAAAATTCTTGTTAAAGAATTATTTTTCCAGGATCTGGACACTGTTTAGGTGTTGGGAAAGTGCTGCACCTGCACTGGACCGACTGGAAAACTGGGTGGGACTTTCGGAAACAGTTCTAAATTGGTTTGAATCCTACTTAAAGGATAGAAACAACTTTGTTTCTATAGATAAATACACATCTGAGTTGACAAATATGACATGTGGGGTTCCTCAAGGCTCCATCTTGGGGCCTCTTCTCTTTAACATCTACATGCTACCACTGGCTCAGATAATGAAGAACAACAAAATAAGTTACCATAGCTATGCAGATGACACACAAATGTACGTAACAATTTCACCAGGACACTATGCTCCAATTCAAACACTGAGTAAGTGCATTGAACAAATCAATGACTGGATGTGTCAGAACTTTCTCCAATTAAACAAAGATAAAACTGAGGTAATGGTTTTTGGAGCCAAGGCAGAACTAAGTTAGCGCTGAGCCTGCAATGTTCAAAACAACAGATAAAGCCAGAAATCTAGGTGTAGTCATGGACTCTGACCTGAGTTTCAACAGTCACATTAAAACAGTTACTAAATCAGCCTACTATCACCTAAAGAACATATCTAGGATTAAAAGACTAATGTCACAGCAGGATCTGGAAAAACGTGTCCATGCCTTTATCTTCAGTAGACTCGACTACTGCAATGGTGTCTTCACAGGTCTCACTAAAAAATCTATTAGAAAGCTGCAGCTGATTCAGAACGCCGCTGCTCGAGTCCTCACTAACACTAAGAAAGTGGATCACATCACTCCTGTTCTGAAGTCTTTACACTGGCTTCCTGTGTGTCAAAGAATAGATTTCTAAATACTGCTGCTGGTTTATAAAGCACTGAATGGTTTAGGCCCAAAATACATTACTGACCTCCTGCTGAATTATGAACCATCCAGATCTCTCAGGTCTTCAGGGACTGGTCAGCTTTCTGTCCCCAGAGTCAGAACTAAACATGGAGAAGCAGCGTTCAGTTATTATGCTCCAAATATCTGGAACAAACTCCCAGAAACCTGCAGGTCCTCTGCAACTCTTACTGCTTTTAAATCCAGCAAGAAGACTTTTCTTTTTGTCGCTGCTTTTAATTGAACTGTTCATATCTTAAACTGCACTGTAACTTTATCCATGTACTTTTTCTTTTAATGTTTAATTGAACTATTCATATTTTAGACTGCACTGTAACTTTTATCCATGTATTTTTTCTTTGAATATTTACTTTATTAGCTTTTCTTTTGAATGCTTAATGTCTTTCATTTTTTGTAAAGCACTTTGAATTTCCTTGTGTTGAAAAGTGCTATATAAATAAACTTAAACCTGAAGTGAATACATTTTGGATTACTTATTGGAATTATTGGTGGAAAGATTTCCTCACAACATTTAATATTCATTACTACTAAAGGTACAGCCGAATCATCAGCGCACAACAACTTTTACCGCCGCAGATGAACCAAAAAAGGGAGCGTTTGAAAAAAATGTGCGTGTCCGCTCAGTGAAGCAATAACAACGAAACATGGAGGAACAAAAGTCTGCGTTTAAATCGTGTGTGTGTGTGTGTGTGTGTGTGTGTGTGTGTGTGTGTGTGTGTGTGTGTGTGTGTGTGTGTGTGTGTGTGTGTGTGTGTGTGTGTGTGTGTGTGTGTGTGTGTGTGTAGAGGTGTGTGTGGTTAAAACACATCAGCCTGCGGTCGCTCTTTAGCCTTATGATTCTGAAGGTAAACAGTGACACAGAGGCTGAGCTAACCCTCCCGCTGCCTCCTGGTGCTGCAGAGATTTCATGAGGTGAAGGAGGTTTTTATAAAACAGCTGCGGGCAGCAGATACTGTGAGCGTCACGGACATGAATTCATAGATCAAGGCAGACTGATGCACAAACTCTCCTGTTTTGCCGATCTGGTGCTTAAACATCAGCTCTCTTCAGTCTGCGTACAAATGACACGACTTTGCAAAGGCGTGCAATCGATACGCAGAAGTCCGATTTTTCGCACGTTACGTTTGTTATGAACGTATCTTAAATGCGTTTATTTTCTACATATCTTTGCCATTTATTTAACCCTAACCCTAACCATAACCCAATAAGCTGCTGTGTCGTTTATTGCAACGCAAACATTAAAACTGTCATTGGAACGGCGATCAAGCCTGAAGCCACAGAGCTCTTTGTTTTAATGTTTGAGGTGCAATATCAGCGTATCATATGCACGCAAAATTGGACTTCTGCGTATCTATTGCACGCCTTTGCAAAGTCGTGTCATTTGTAGGCAGACTGTGAGACCGGGTTGTAAACATATAGCTCTAAACCCCTGGCCAAAATGTCCTTAAAATGAAGTCCGAGTTCGACATTTTAATGTCCTGTCAACACTGGCAGGACAGAAGGCGACACGCCCGTTCTAAGCCGTGTCCCTCACTCCTCACATCCCAAGCTGCATCCCCAGAAAGTTTATTATGTTGTTACATCGTTTCAGATGTGATGTTTTAGTTGTGCTCTTGATAAGCCATTAAAACACGTTCAGTTTCCTTTTGCTTTTTTTGTCTCCTGTTCACTAAAACATACCCATCTGTGATGGAAAAATAAAGTCATCCAAAAGTAATCTAAAAGTAATCTGAATACGTTTTTAAGACACGTAACTGTAACTGTATTCGGATTACTTTCAGAGCCATGTATTCAGTAATCAGTAACTGATTACATTTACAAAGTAACCCTCCCAACCCTGAACATATATTTACCGTAAATCTGTCCTGCAGCGGTCAAACTTTACAACCACCACGGCCCCTGGTAGACCCCCCCCCCCCCCCCCCCCCCCCCCGCCCACACATACATATAACAACAAAGACTATAACATTCCTGTTGTGCAATAATACTTTTGTACAACATATATTTACCGTAAATAGCTGTGCAATTTATACTACCAACTTGTTTTACTTCCACCTGGCTGCTACATACTGTTGCTGGTACTGGATGTGTATTTTGTAAATTGTGAAATGTCTAGTTTTTTATCTGTCATATAGTTGTTATGCATACTTCTTGAGTGACATATAAAGATATTAAGCTGTCTTTGGCTCTTTGCTGTAACAATGGTAAATATCCCCTCTGTGGGACGAATAAAGGGATTTTGATTCTGATTTATATTGCGTTATAATTATGAGATAAAAGTGAAAACCCTCATAAATCATGCTTCCTGCTGTAAAGTGTTCTTACCTTTGTCGTTGTTCTCTGAAGACGAGGAAGCAGAGAGCAGGGGGCGTTTTGAAATACCAGTGAGGAGGGGGGGGGGGGGGGTGGTAGGATGCTCTCTTTGGTCACATGATTTCACAGAAACTGACTGTTTATGTGAAATCTCAGTTTCTGTGAAATCATGTGACCAAAGAGAATATTTGTTTAAGATCTGATTTTGTTGTTTGTTTGTTTTGTCTTAAAAACTATATATTGTTAAAGATCTGATTGTGCAACAGGCTCAACAAGCTAGTGAGGAAAACACCCTTTGAGAACATTTCCCCACAACATGAACTGGAAAGCTGAAGAATACTCAATCAATCAAATGTTATTTATCAAGTCTATTATCCGAAATGACACATAAGTCTCAGGGGCTTTACAGCATACCCTCTGACCTTAGACCATGACAGCAACAAGGAGAAACTCCCAAAGAAACCCAACGGTTAACGGGAAATGGAAGAAACCTTGGGGAGAGCAACACGTATATCATGTTAATGATTATTATAAACCCACAGTTATCACTGCTAGAGCAGCAGCTGTTACCTGTTTAGCACACATGATTAACACCCTGCTGCATCCTGTCTTTATGCTGTGCCTTAGAGGCCCGGGAAGCATTACTGACAATGTGTTGAGTTTATAAGCCTTAATTATTTGCCTGTGTATTTCCTGATATCCGATATCACTTTTTATAAAACACAGACTTTGATTATGGTGCATTTGAAACACTGAAATGTACTTACTAGTATTTTGTTTCAGGGAAAATGGAAATAATACAATTACAACATGTGTTTAGATTGTAAATCAGAAAACAACTACATTACAACCCTTTCGATCAGGGGTCTCAAACGCAAGGCCCGGGGGCCAAATCCCGCCCGCAACTTCACTTCATGCGGCCCGCAAGAGCTTGCAAAGAATATAATACGTTTGTTATACAGTTACATGCCACTTTACAGAAGCAGGTTGTCCATAAACTACATGTCCCACAATGCATCTCGTTTTTTGACATGCACACTGCAGAGACCTGGACTTCTGCTTTCAGACGTAGTAAATTACTAAGTTATTATCCTATCCTTTAATAATCCAATGCAGAGGCAATAATGTAATATAATACATTATTTTATATATATATATTATATATTTATATTGTTACAACCGGCCCTTTGAGTGCAACCTTTATGCAAATGTGGCCCGTGATGACATTTAGTTTGACACCCCTGCTTTTGAGGAACTCCAGACAAACCCGGCCCCTCAATTGTTGCTGTAGTTTTAAAGTGAGTGAGGAACCCCCCCTGCTGTTGAATGTCAGGTACAACAGCTCCCTCCCTCCCTCCTCTATGTACAGTACAAAGAATCAAAAGTAAATAAATGCACTATTTTATGACTTTTTTCTCTTTCAGTGAAGTAGGCTATATTGTGTTTCCTTTTTGGAGGTGCCTTTAGATTTTCATTACCAAAACTAAGCTGTATTTGATGTACATAAGCCAGCAAAGCCTTTACATCTTTGAATTGACAGTCCTGCATGAAAGACTGAGCAGCTGCTGTCTCAGAGGCATGTTTCTGAGGTGAAGAGGGAGCTTTTAACATTTGGGTTTGGTGTAAAAGATTACAGTTTGTGACTGTTGCCTTTTAGTTTAGCTGCGTGTTTTGTATATATTGCCTGTGTTAGTCTGTACCAATTTTAAAGTGAGGTTTTGTTTCGTTCTTTATTTAGCATATTAGTATTTATTTTCCCTGTATGCCTTTAGACTCCTTTTGAGTCCTCCCTTAGTTTGGTTATCTGTCAACCTGTGCCCTTTTGGCCCTTTTGTTTGTTTCAGGCTGCACGCCTTCCATTTTGTTTACCGCTGCTATTTAGAATAAATCACCTATAAGCAGTGTTGTGCTAGTTACTGAAAACCAGTAACTAGTTACCATTACTAGTTACTTCATTTCAAAAGTAACTCAGTTACTTTACTGATTACTTACACCAAAAAATAATGCGTTACTGTGAAAAGTAACGTTTTAGTTACTTAAAAAAGGGCTCCCATTATATTAATGCCCTTATAGCCTTCATTTCAGTACTATTATTGCATTGGAGAATAATACAATCTGTTGATCAACTTGACATGCATTATATGCAATCTGGATAGCATCGGCTATACATAGGCTTTACATTTTTGTATATTCCTTCTCCAGGTAGTTGGAAAAAGTTTTCCGTTTCATATGCCGTGTGCCGCCCGGACATGGTATCATGCTAACTAGCTCCCTGAAAGCGGGTGACTCCACTGTAGCAATCATGGCCGTATCTACCATTGAGGTCCGGACCTCGGTAATATTTGTCGAGCTGTGTATATAACAAAACTTGTGAAATAATTGCACTAAACGGGGTTCTTTGTAGTACTTCCATTTACTGACGATGGGGGTGCTGCATAACTACGTAGCCTAACTACGTAGCCTCGATTTAAGCAAACAGAAGAAGACGACATGTATCAACAAAGCACCGCAGCCCGGACTTGAACTGGAGCGGCGGAGGAGTGATGAGGTATTTAGAGATCTGAGTCCAGCGGGCTGCTTGTGCTTCTGTTCATCAGGACATTATGACCAGCAGATCCTGTGTGAACGCTCTACGTTAGTCAGTGGATGTCTGACAACATGCACACTAACTTATATTGCAGCTATAGGCTATACTTTGATGTAAATTGCGTGAATAAACTAGCTAGAGAGCTACAGTTAATTACATTCATCCAATGTCAGAAGGATTGCCTTTTAACAAACGTTTTATTGGGTTTTTTTCATTTCAATTTGAGTAAAACATTGGAGATATAACATTGTATTGTTTTCTTTTTACACTGACTCAGATGTAATGAAAAGACTATGTCAGTCGAAGCTCAGCTTCGACTGGTACAGGTACAGTTGGACAGAATAATGTAGGCTTAATAACCCCATTTATCTATCTATTTATCTATAACAATAGTCTTCATTTACAATAGGCATCATTTTAAAACAACATACATCTATTGCAGTCATAATAAAACACAATTTGCTTACATCTTTGTTCTCTTTTGAGAATCAAACAAAACAGATTTAAAAAAAATGCAAACAAACAAGTGAAATGAACTAAATGGCTGAATTGCTTTTAATTCACTGGCAGGAGAGACAAGTGAGGAGGAGACAAGTGAGGAGGAGCAAAAGGTGAACAACAGGGAGAGATTGAACAAAGAGAAAGAGTAGAGGACAGAGAGAGTAATGAAGATGGAAGAGAGGGTGCAGGTCCTTCTGCATGTCCAGATCATTAATAGTAACAGTCAACTGATTAATGTATTACACTATCAAAAATAATTTATACTGCAGCCCACTGAGATGGTTTGAAATCAATATATTATCCCCACAGGACTTAAAAAGCACCTAACTAGATCATGAAAATCGCGGGGGTATCCCCCGAACCCTCCTAACATGTTTGGACCTCGGTATTTAGGAAATCCTGGATACGGCCCTGGTAGCAATAGCCTGCATGTGTTCCACAACATACCGTGCAATGGCTTTATCGACTTTTCCCTGGCTAGCAGTCCCTTGGTTAAAATCCAGCCGCTGCTGCTTAGGTGCAGGTGGAGGTGGAGTGGCGTCGGCTGAGTCTCTGTGGTCTTAGCTACTAGCTTCGTCCCAGCATGTTGTTTTTGCAGATGTTTTAAGAGATTTGAATGACTGGTTTGGGCAGTAGATAGGCTCTTTGACCCGCCAGGACACAACTTATATTTAACTAAAACGTTATTTTCTTTGTGCTCGACAAAAGTGAACTAGTGAGAATATCTCCAGGTGGAGAAACTAGACTTGAGCTCCGCCGCCGCCATGATAGTCTTGTTAGTAAACAACACAAACACGCCCACAGCCCGTCTCCGCATGTGACACAGGAAGTATTTAAGTACATTTACTCAAGTACTGTACTTAAGTACAGTTCTCATCTCTGTTCACCTGGCTGTTTACTATATAAAAAAACTTAACGGAGTAACGCACCATGTAGTAACGGTAACTGAGTTACTGAATTTAAAAAGCAATGCGTTAGAGTACTAGTTACTGCCAAAAATAACGGCGTTACAGTAACGCGTTACTTTGGAACGCGTTAGTCCCAACACTGCCTATAAGTATACCAATCTGGTCGAGTCGTTTCCCTTTTGTTCCCCCTAGCCAATTGGGAACGTAACACGTGGGGACTCGTCCGGGATAATTAACTACTTTCCGGGGGTTATAAGTGGTTTTGTACAGCTAAAAACAATTTGGTAAGGTTGGTAAGGTCTCTACCTGACCGGAGTCACACTGTGTGTGTCCGTCAGGAAACACGCTGTTTACAAGTAGTTCCAGCAAACATCCACTGATAAACTACGATGTTTGCAACCTCATGATAACCTCATATGTTTTTAACTTAGGATCAAACCTGTGTTTAGTCTAGAAAAAGGTAAAATTGTGCATTTTATTATAAAGTTGTGTATATTTACAGACCGTTGCAAAAACTAAGAAGCTTATAAACAGTGGCGGGGCTAGGGGGTGGCTACTTGGGCTCAAGCCCCGGATGTTTTCTGAAAAGCCCCGGATGTTTCACTTAAACATTTTTAAAAAAATAATTACATTTATTCATTTATTTTTGAAAACTTCTCGGGACTAATGTGCAGTACCGGAGTCCACCAGAGAGGCATCCGCTGCGGGGCATTAGCCTGCGTACTGCGTAGCCTTCCCTGAAGAAGAAGTGATCCTTCCTCGTGCCTGACGAGTTTTAAGCTAATAGCCTCTACAGTTATGGATATTAGAAAGTTATTGTCATCGAAGCAGGCGCCACAAGCTGCAGCAACAGTATCAGCAGCTGACAACAATGTCATCACCAGCAGTGAAGAAATGGATAATGTTTCGGGTTTGTGAATCTAATGGTGATATCTGCACTCTGGCTGACTGAGTAAGAAGTGAAAAAGAGCGATGTGACGTTAATGTTATAGCTAGTAAACATGGAGTAACCACACTAAGTATACCCTTATGTTAGTATTAGGGCTGCACGATATTGAAAAAAACTGACATTGCGGTTTTTTGTACCCTGCGATATATATATTGCGTTTTTTTTAACCTGTTAAGCCCCAAGGTCCCGGCGGGTACTTTACTTTTTTATACGATACAAACCATTTTTACCAAAACAAAACACAAGTCTCATAAGAAGCATCTAAATGACCCCATAGCGAAAAATGCTAACGGACTTTGGCACAGAACTCAAGATAAAAGTACCCAATTACTTATCGCAGCTGCACATACAAGATATCCGATTAAAGCTGAGGTTCCACAGATTATTTAGGTATATAGTATCATCACTGAGTGATCTGAACTCAGACAGGGGAAGCAAACACTGACATCACAACACGTACCTTTACAGAGCTTCTAGGGGAGATCGTCTCACCGTAGCTGTCAATCTGATCAAAAGACGTGTTCAATGGCATTAAAACCAGAAAAAACGCGGCTGAATCGGTTAATCCATAGGTTTTTAACGTCTCTGTATAAAAAAATTATTTCATTTATAATCCACAATTCCATTTCTATGTAAAAATCGCAGAGCAAAAGTTAGCTGCTAATGGTAGCTACCAGAGTGGCTGCTGCTTCCGGTCACACATTACCAAATAAGGAGTGAGAGTGACGCGTAGCCAAAACCGGAAGCTGCATACACTCTGGTAGCTACCATTAGCAGCTAACTTTTGTGCTCCGATTTTTACATAAAAATGGAATTATGGATTATAAACAATTGCTTCAAAGCCACAGATACATTATTAACCTATGGATCAACCGATTCAGCCGCGTTTTTTCTCGTTTTAATGCCATTGCACACGTCTTTTGATCAGATTGACACCTATGGTGAGACGATCTCCCATAAAAGCTCCGTAAAAGGTACGTGTTGTGATGTCTGTGTTTGCTTCCCCTGTCGCGAGATCGGATCGTTTAGATACTATACTTAAATAATCTGTGGAGTCTCCGCTTTAATCGGATATATTGTATGTGCAGTTTCGATAAGTAATAAGAGTATCTTTATTTTGAATTCTGTGCTAAAGCGCGTTAGCATTTAAAAAAAAAAAAGAATAAAACCGCACGTCCCTGCGGTGTGAATATCGCGCATGCGCATATCGCGGTTACCCAGTCTCACGGCATTTCGTGTTCACCAACACGATTTTTAATCTATTGATTCGTGTTCACCATCACGATTTGCCCCTTTTTTTCGTGTTGCACAGCACGATTTTAAAAGCAATGTATTTCTACTGGTAACGTGTTTCGTGCCTGCAGGCTGCAGCACGTCTTTTTCTCCGGTCGGGTCGTGGAAGACCGGAAGCTGTGTGGTTCATAAAAACATGTTCTTACTCAATATCAAGCCACAGTTATTGCTTTTATTTTAAATCCTATAATTTCGGACTTTTGTTATCGTCTGTGAGGAAAATAAATGGGGCTCAGAGCCTCAGGATACTGAAATCTGTATTTTTTAAATCTTTTTTTCCTTCTAATTTGTTATTCTTTTCAAAATAACACACTGTTATTTACTCACCAATAACACACAATTATCCTTGCTTTTATTTATTGGTTTGATTCCATAATCTCGGGCTTTTTTGGTGTCCGTCAGGAACTGAATTTCAAAATAAAAATAACCGGAAACAGACGTAGGCCTATAAGGGACATTTCGAACATCATTGCGATTGTCAACATTTCTGAGTTTAGGATGGCCGAAGACACTACACTACCCATAATCCCCAGCTATCGTTTAGGACTACAGTCTTTACGCAGAGCGTCAAACAGCTGTGTGAAATGGAACGAAACCATGCCAGATTATCCAAAACTGGAATCGAACACCCCCCCAGAACTACACATGCTGGCTATTGTGTTTCGCAAAATGTTCTATGGGACGTCTATACTGAACGTTTTCGTTTTTTCCCACAATTAGAAGTTGCCATTATTAAACACATTGGTGTTATCAAATGTAAAACATATAATTAATAAATGGGTGAAAATCACTTGTGTCCATAATGGGCAGCATTAATATATACCCACATGACAGCTCATTGCTACTTTGTAATTCTACTCCACTACAATTCAGAGGTTAACCTGGTATTTTTACTCCACTGCATTTATTTGAGTTACTTTGCAGATTCTGATTAATTATGTGAAATATAAACAACCCTTAAATCAGACTTTAGTTACACCTGAGTAAAATTCAGGTAAGGTGATTGTCAAGTGCCAATTATTAGTGTGTATGTACAACATCTGAAGATGTATAGTTTTATGCATGCTTTCACATCACAAAAGTCTGAAATTATACAATTTAAAATAAAATCAATAATTGTGGCTTGATATTGAGTAAGAACATGTTTTTATGAACCACACAGCTTCCGGTCTTCCACGACCCGACCGGAGAAAAAGACGTGCTGCAGCCTGCAGGCACGAAACACGTTACCAGTAGAAATACATTGCTTTTAAAAAAATCGTGCTGTATAACACGAAAAAAAGGGGCAAATCGTGATGGTGAACATGAATCAATAGATTAAAAATCGTGTTGGTGAACACGAAATGCGGTGAGACTGGGTTGGGTTATCGCCATGACACGGTATATCCTTCAGCCCTAGTTAGTATGTATACTGAACATGACTACAAATTATCCTAAGATGTAACGTTAACCCTTCATACCTCAGTCTACTTTTAAGACACTAAAATAACGTATTCCATTTTTGATTTAGTTTTCGCGCGTGGAATTATACCGACTCTCGTTTCAGTACACATAACAACGGAACTGACAGGCAACCCTCTGAATCAGACTCCGATTGGCTGTGACTGCATCCACTCAGAGTGTCCGATTCAGAAACGTGACTCTTACACATTTTTTACGTCACAAACAAAGATGGTGGATGAGAATAGATCTATAAAATGATAAGCAATGCGCCAGAATCAAGGTGAGACTATCCGCATCCTTTAAAACTCTACGCACATTCGTTTCACCTTAATAAGTAAACGACTATTTGAGTGAGTTAAGGCATTAGTTTGCTTCATTAAAGGGTGTTAATGAGTGTTCTCCAGTGCCTTTTTTCCTCTTTAAGGTGTTTTTTAAGGTAGGGTTAATGTTGCTCTCAAAGTGCAGCAGATTGATGCTTTCAACTTCAATATTTAAAAACAAATCTTCCCGGGGCAAAATGCCCCCGGACCCCCCAAGAGGAGGCGACGACCCCCCTAAAGGATGTTCGGTCCACCCCAGGCAGGGGTAGCACTGTACCCCTGCCCCCCCCCCCCCAACAACTCCTGGGCTAAGCCCCAGATCTCCTACAATCCTAAATCCGCTACTACTTATAAACATCAGGTTTAAAACTAAAAGAGCTTTGAAACACAATGAAATATGTTTGGAGTTTTATTTGAGTTATTAATTGAAACTTTTTTTCGAAGAGATGCTGATTTGAAACCGTTGTTACATACAGTTACGGCATTTCCTGTTTCTGACGGAGAGAGGGGAGGCCGTCCCAAAGCTTGCTGCTGTATTTACTCCCTCCATCTGACAGGAGGGAGCCTCGTTGAGCTGCGAGTGTGGCTACAGACGGAGTTCACTCCATCACGGAGTGGTAGGGTCGAGGGAGTGGTTTGAGATTGGGCCTGTATTTAACGTATGTTCTATCTCCAGGAATTTAGCGAGCAGCACATCATGTCATGGAGGAGAACCACAGCCAGGAAGCAGGTAGAAACCATCTGATCACCAACACACAGGTCAGTGTTCTTTAATTAATAAAGTTCTGGATCTTCTTGCCATGCTCCATCAGGAGAATAAATATTATTGGATTTGAACGACAAATAGGCGATGTTTTACAGCAACACATCCTCACTCCCAAGTCGGCCTATGTTGACGTTATGTCAAGTCCCCTGTGTCAGCTTTTTCCAACGCAAGAGGGGGGGGGGGCATTTTCAACTTTTCCAACATCCAATCACAGAGCTTGAGGACTATCATGGGGTTTGTCAAGCGAAGCGGAGAGAATACTTACTTCCGAGTGTAATATTCTCTAAAGCAAATGAGCTGCTCCGACCCTCGGTCCTGACGGACTCCAACTTGTGTTTATTAATCAAGCAAATAAATAAACACAAGGATAATTATGTGTTATTGTTGAGTAAATAATAGTGTGTGGTTTAGAAAAGAATACAAAATTAGAAGGAAAAAACGATGAAACAATACAGATGTCAGTATTCTGAGCCCTTACTCTCCCCTAACTGACGGCAACAAAAGTCCTACATTATTCAATTAAAATAAAGAAGTAAAAACAATAAGTGTGGCTTGATATTGAGGAAGAAAAAGGTTGATAAACGCTGTGAGAATGGATCTGCGGGTAGCATTCGCTCACGATCTCAAGTCGTCTACAACATAGGTGGGAGCAGCTATATAGAATCCTATGGACATCCCGGAAAGTTGAAAATGTACGCTAAGGGCCCCCCCCCCCTCTTGCGTTGGAAAAAGCCGGCACAGGGGACCTGACATAATGTCAACATAGGCCGACCTGGGAGTGAGGATGTGTTGTTTACAGCTATAAAAGTACTAATACCTCACTGTGAAAATAGTATATGCCGGTAAAAGTCCTGCATTTAAAACGTAATGTAAAATGATTGATTGAGCAGCAACATTTAGTTAAAATAAAAGTGATCAACACATCTGGAAATACATGGTTTTAACTGGACAGAAAATATAAAAATTACTGGAAGTAAATATATAGTAGCAGAAAATAGAAATACTGATGTAAATCACTAATACCTTGAATTTGAAGTTAAGTATTTGAGTAAAAGGTCACAACAGAGGAGGTAAAAGTCCTGCATTAAAAACCTTAAAGTATCAGAATAATGTACGATAAAGTATGTTTAAGTAAAAGTATTGATTATGCAGTAAAATATAGTTAGAGTAATCCACACATCTGGAGAAACATGGCCGCTCCATTTGAAGTCTCCTCCAAACGCGTTCAACAAAAGCGACCTTCATCTCCCAGGTTGTGGTCGGATAATCCAAAAATCAGCTACTATCGTCTATCCCTTGACCTCTGAGTGAAAGATCACGGGGTTAAGGGATAGTCAATAGGAGAATTCAAAAGTACTTAGGAGAAGAGACTGCGGTACTTTAGAGAATCGACTGCACTTTCACTATCCGATGTGTTTATGATGCGCCAGCGGACGTCCTGAATGTGCGTCTGCTGCTGTGGGGAAACTATGGAAACTAAAGTTTTCTATACAGCGGACTACAACATGGATGTTCAATACGAATAAGGGACTCCTGTGAACTCATCCAGAGACTCTGCACCGTGCTCCGATGCTGTTGCTTTGCTTTATGAACGGGCACAACAGAGAAACATATTCTTCAGGACCAAAGCTGGAATTGAAATAAAAAAGGAAAGTGAAACTCATGCTCGTCTCCCTCTCCCTCCGGTCCACATTAATACTAATGATCCCAACACGTATGATTGATGAAAAGATCTTAAAATCAATACAGATGTATTTATTATAAACGTTAGTCCTTAACATCTATCACTGTGTATATCACCATTCAAACATCTTTTAGAAGTTGAACAAACCCCACACAGCTCAGTAAAGACTGTGAAATGTTGACTTTATTTGATCATTTCAGTGAAAACTAACATTCATATTTCTCTTTTTGATTATAATACTGATGAACGTTCAAAACAAAGCACTTAATGCTTAATAAGCACCGTAACTTTCATGATATCATTTCTCCGTCATAATCGTTTGTTTCCGTGAACGGGCGACTGTGGAGTGACGGCAAATGCTGCGGCTGCAAGGCATTGTGGGGCAACATTTTCTCCTCTCCTTTCGGTTAGGGAGGTCCAGTGGTTCCTAAGCTAAAGGAGTTTATAAAGGAAGTTTGAAACCTCCTTTCCTTTCATTTAGAGAATTGGAACGGCACTTATCATGGCTGCCACTGAGGGACTTCCGGGTCATTTCACTCCGTTAGGAAGGTTCCTAAGCTAAATGGACTATTGGACTTCAGCCCCGGAGTCAGACGACACAGCTGATGGATCTTTCAGCGTATCTCAGAATTCATTGCGCACCGGTTTTCCAGTGAGTTCTGACGTCCGTCGACACAGAGGAAAATACTTGAAAGTAAGTATTGTTTTTTAATTCACTCAAATATTAAACAACACAAACGTCAAACCCAATAAGGACCTGGGGACTGTTATGCTGTGTTCGTTATTCTCGCGTCCAGGTAAGAAGCTTAAAAAGGAGACTAAATGGAGTCTCTGAGAAGGTTCAAAATTGGTACTTAATTAATTAATAAAAAGCGCAGTAATGTTACAAACAGGATATTGTTCAGTTCGGAGAGAAAGTCTGCAGCTTCCTCTCCCCGGTACTGGCCGTGCAGAAGAGAGCTTTCAAGCATTCGTCCTTCCCGCTTGCTGGCTGTTCGCTCCTCCTCTCTGGGAGCTGTCGTGACGTAGGTGACTTCCCCCCTCGTTCTCCTGTGTCCGATATCGCGTTAAACAGAGGAGTTCGACATTTTACATTCATTGCTTACTTCCACATGCCTTTTCTCCTCCTTATCTCTTTCATAACTGTATATGTAACACATGTTAACGGCGTCAATAGCCACTTTAATGATACTAATGGGCGGTAGTCCCGGATGTCGTCATGAAGGATTTTCAGAATAAAAGCTTGGTATGGTCCTTACACACCTAAAAGGTGTGTATAATACTGAAATCAATGAGTTCTTCATCTGAACTCTGCATAGTACATAACTCATATCAAAAACATACAATCAAAATGGAATGGTTCAATAGGCTCAACTTTACAAAAATACAAAAAATACTGTGCTTAAACATAAAAGTTTTCCCTTGTGCATAACTTCTGTTAACATTCAATATCATTCTTCAAAATGGCAGCAATGGCTTGGTATCAGAACATTTCTTCCTCCCTCCTTTCACAGAAACCTTTCCCATACCACGCTCAGTGTTAAGGCACTTGTTTTTACAAAGTGAAAAGAAACAAACCATTTTAAAATAGCAATGATTTATAAAACATGAGATCAACCATATTAGAATAGTGTAAAATAATAAAGAATAAAATAAACGATATCATAGGAATAGTGTAAAGTAAATTGAAATGGATTCACTCCATTTTAGCATTTTAGTTTGCTCACTTCTTCACATCAATCCATCCATCCATCTTCTCCCGCTTATCCGTGGTCGGGTCGCGGGGGTAGTAGTTCCAGCAGAGAGCCCCAAACTTTCTTTTCCCTGGCCACATCAACCAGCTCTGACTGGGGGATCCCAAGGCGCTCCCAGGCCAGCGAGATATAATCCCTCCACCTGGTCCTAGGTCTACCCCTTGGTCTCTTCCCAGCTGGACGTGCCTGGAACACCTCCCTAGGGAGGCGCCCAGGTGGCATCCGAACTAGGTGCCCGAACCACCTCAACTGGCTTCTTTCGACGCGAAGGAGGAGCGGCTCAACTCAGAGTCCCTCCCTGATGACCGAACTTCTCACCTTATCTCTAAGGGAGACACCAGCCACCCGGCGGAGGAAACCCATCTCGGCCGCTTGTATCCACGATCTCGTTCTTTCGGTCATGACCCATCCTTCATGACCATAGGTGAGGGTAGGAACGAAAATGGCCCGGTAGACAGAGAGCTTTGCCTTCTGGCTCAGCTCCCTTTTCGTCACAACGGTGCGGTAAAGCGACTGCAGTACCGCTCCCGCTGCTCCGATTCTCCGGCCCATCTCACGCTCCATTGTTCCCTCACTCGAGAACAAGACCCCGAGATACTTGAACTCCTTCACTTGGGGTAAGGACTCATTACCTACTTGGAGTGGACAGTCCATCGGTTTCCTGCTGAGAACCATGGCCTCAGATTTGGAGGTGCTGATCCTCATCCCAGCCGCTTCACACTCGGTTGCGAACCGATCCAGTGAGTGCTGAAGGTCGCAGACCGATGAAGCCATCAGAACCACATCATCTGCAAAAAGCAGTGGTGCAATCCTTAGTCCACCGAACTGCAGACCCCCCCCCCCCACGACTACGCCTCGAAATCCGATCCATGTATATTACAAACAGGATTGGTGACAAAGCGCAGCCCTGGCGGAGGCCAACCCTCACCGGAAATGGGTCCGACTTACTGCCGAGGACCCGGACACAGCTCTCGCTTTGGGAGTACAGAGATTGGATGGCCCTGAGTAGAGACCCCCTCACCCCATACTCCCGCAGCACCTCCCACAGTAACTCCCTGGGAACCCGGTCATACGCCTTCTCCAAGTCTACAAAACACATGTAGACCGGATAAGCGTACTCCCAGGCCCCCTCCAAGATCCTTGCGAGAGTAAAAAGCTGATCCGTCGTTCCACGACCAGGACGGAATCCGCATTGTTCCTCCTCAATCTGAGGTTCGACAATCGGCCTGACCCTCCTTTCAAGTACCTTGGAGTAAACTTTCCCGGGGAGGCTGAGTAGTGTGATGCCTCTGTAATTGGCACACACCCTCTGATCCCCCTTTTTGAAAAGGGGGACCACCACCCCGGTCTGCCACTCCTTCGGTACTGTTTCCGACTTCCACGCAACGTTGATGAGACGTGTCAACCATGACAGTCCCTCAACACCCAGAGCCTTCAGCATTTCCGGACGGATCTCATCCACCCCCGGGGCTTTGCCACTGTGGAGTTGTTTGACGACCTCAGTGACCTCCCCCCGGGAGATTGGTGTTGATCCCCCGTCATACTCCAGAACTGGAGTATGACGGGGGATCAACTTCTTCACATGATTTCATAATTTAAAGTATCACATCAGCTGGACATTCATTGAACAATCTCATCATTTTCATCCACATCTGTATATGGGGGTGGGTCGCCCTGTTCTACTAGCATTTGTAACTGTCTCCTCATGAGAAATGTACCCTCCCTCCTTTCATACCATTTAAGGTATGAAAGTAATATGTTCTCTAGAAGAGGCCGTCGTGATCAATCGGTACATTAGGACATGCAATGCAACATCTGGCCCTCCCCTGGGCGCCCCTATGCTATCCTTGTACCCTGGAGCCTAAACTCCCCCTGGGACTGGTCTCTTAGCCCTACTGGCTTTGGGGTGTTTCGCCATATTGATTAACTGCATAAAAAACATCACTGGCTGTGCTAGTGCACAGGTCCCAGTCCAATCCTGTGGCAAGACTGAGTACAAGGATTTAGTTCCATGATACCACCAAACATCTACTCTGGGATATAGCATTCTAGACAGTCATTTCTGGGAGAAGATTTTGGTCAGTTACAACAGTTGTAGAGTTTCATCACTTGAAAGTTCCCACTTCAGTAGCTTTGGGTGGTCTGTTCTAATGATGTGATAAAGTCCCTGAAATGGTGTGAAAACCAGTGGAATATCACCAACTCATTATACTAATTTATCTTCAATTCTGGGCTCCTTGAAGAACCATGCTAACCCCTTTAACAGTGTGTGGAACCTTGGGTGCCCGAGCATGTGATAATTACTCCCTCCTTTAACAAGGACTTTCAATTCAGGAATGTTCACTCATGGCAGATATGTTTCTCCTTTAAATAACATCTCTAAATGTCATGAGGTGGTGGCACTTGTCTTTTAAAACTCATACTCTGGTGCCGTGCGCTCCCCCTGATGAGGCAAGTAAGATTTAAAACATCAGCAGGGTGGGTTGAGCGACCCCTTCTCCCTGAATGATATTTGTTGTCAAAAATATGCACCATTAAAATGAGTGATCCAAGGCCCCGCATGCATTACTCCCAATTATACTAGTTTTTCAAAATTAAAATTTGCAATCGCTCTTTGCCTAGTTTCTTTTTAAAACTCTACATCTTGAACGACAAACAAATGTTGTTTCCACCTTAACAGTTCTCCTATGGCAGGGGTTCTCAAAGTTTTGATGAGTGAGGGCCAATTTAGGTACCCAATATTGGATTGAGGGCCGCCCAAAAAAAACGGAACACAAAATAATTCCAAAACAAATCCTTTCTTTATTTTACTAACCAATTACCGCAACTCGCGAGATGCCTAGTTGCCATGCAACCAGTAGTCTAGCAAACTTTCCACAAGCTGTCATTCATAATTTAGGAATGACAACCCAGGTGGCGCAGTTTTACCATTCTTAACCCTCTGGAGTCTAAGGGTATTTTCTCGATTTTTAGATGTTTTCTTAAATCACCTTTTAAATGTATTTCTTCTAACATGGCACCCCATGTGTTACATATCAAACTGTTCAGGACAATCTCTGGTCTTGCTATATATGCATATTGCTCTCCTTAGAGCACTGTTTGATGAGATACGTAGCTCAAAAGGTTAAAATGTGAAATCCAATTTTTGGAAAATCTTCAAAACTCTTGTGAAAACACAAATGTACTCATGTGATCGAATTGTTTTGGTGTTTTAGATTTGGTTACCAAAGTCCTAGGATCACAAAAGCAGTGAAATATTTGAATTACACTGTATATAAATGTGTTATTCATGTCTAAAATGAAAAACATAAAATTCAAATTTTGAGTAAAATAGGTGTTTATCACTCTACTTTCACCACAGCAGGGACTGAGATACATTAGGACTGCATAATGACTTCATATTACATACCAAGGTTCATGTGATGTGTACAAATACAAATTGAGCATTCAACCTTTTTTTTCAACCAACAATTTATTATAAATATGTTTTTTTCAACCAAGTATTTATATAAATATAAGAAACTGGAAAATCTCACTATTTACAATATTGAACATCAGAACTTTCAACCAACTATTCATTATAAATGTCAAGACAGTGTCAAGGTCTTTGTCTGTCTTCCAAGACAGTGGGTCTGCCTGCTGTGAAGATGGGGGTGATGGTGCATGGGCTGCTGTGTAGGTGGGGTGTACAAGTGCTATACGAGACCTCCACGAGACCTCCTTGCTAGCTGTGGTGGAGCCTTTGTGCTGAGGTGTATCTTGACCTGGTGGTAGCCGCAGATGGAGGTGGAGGCAGCTGTAGTGATGCTGGTCTGCTGGTCCTTGGTGGTGATGGCTCTGGGCCACAGTAGATCTTGACCTGGGGGCCGGCACAGATGGATGTGCTGGCTGCTGGATAAACGCCGCCTGTGTAGGACAATAATTACAACTAATTTCATTGAAATAAAGTTCAAGTAAAATGTTACTCAAGCACAAATAACAATGCACACATACAAATAAAGTTTGGGAGGTTGAAGAAGGAGTCTCTCTCGATCTCTCACACACACACACACACACACACACACACACACACACACACACACACACACACACACACACACACACACACACACACACACACACACACACACACACACACACACACACACACACACACAGGCTACATCTGATTACAAAGTCTCATCTGTACAGGACGGTAAAATAATAACAGGCACACATATAAATAAATCCATGACAAAGTCTCATCTGTACAGAACAGTATGATAAAATAATCGATGGCAAAAACATGTCACTGTAAATGTCTCCGTTGTGGGACGAATACATTATTAATTTAATCATCTACACATGTAATCTCACTTTTACACACCAACATAACGTTAACAAAGAGTAAACGTCTATTTTGTCCCAAGAAAAAGTTCATGACTATCGATAAAAAATATATATCTATAAACCTATTGTTAATTTTCGCGGTATTCCCCACACATTGCCAGTACACTATTACTGTAATATTTACACTTACCCATGTCCAAATGGATCCTTGTTGTTGTCTTTGTATTCTTCTTCTTCAGAAGAGTCGAAGACTTCAGGTTCTGAGGCTCTATCTTCACTGCTGCTAGCGAAAACAATCTCTAGCGAAGTCTGCAACTGTAATGTTTTTTTTAGCCATTTTCTCTGTCTCTCTCTCTCCCCTCACAGACGTAAACTGATGGGAGACACGTGGTTTATGTTTTTTTTACTTGGTGGGTTGGCCCTTAGTGATTTCTCGATGTCCATTGGTCATTTCAGACCATGATGACTGCCGGCCGAGATTTCCTTGACGGACACACAAATCCACCAATCCCACACAGTGTAAAGTCAAGCTGCTTTGAGCGGCCATATTGGCTGCTGTGCCCTGGTTACAGTCTCACAGGAGATACCGCTGGAAAGCTACTCATTCTAATTCTTACTAGATACAACCACGGAGGATTAAAATATAACGCATGCATTTCAGCGTGTCACATTAACTATCGCGGGCCGCCAGAAACATTTACGAGAGCCGCCATTGGCCCGCGGGCCGCACTTTGAGAACCCCCTGTCCTATGGTAATATCCATGCTACAATGGTGAAATCAATACTCTAGATTGGAATACCTTCTTTGGCTTGGTACTAGCTCTACCTTTAACATTTTCCATTCAAATATAGATTTGTCTGCTTTCTATATTGTAACAAATTCAATCTTCCCCAAATTCTCACATGAATAAGAATTTCTAAAAGAATAATTTGTTTATATGATGAAAAAATTGAATAATATGTTTCTACCCTCAGTGTGTTTTTAGGATTATTTTCTAATAAGTGTGTTTATGTGTAAACTCACTCACTCCCGTGTTCTTTCTCTCCCCCTCTGGTTGTCAAGCCACGACCCCCTCAGGTTCTGCTGGCCCATGCCAACTCCTCTGGTTCTGTCCTCTCCTCCGTCCACCTTCTCCTCAGTCCATCCGCTCTTGAATCCTTCTCCGCTGTAACTCTTTCCAGTGGCCCAACTGCTTTGCATTTCATCTCCTCCTTTTCAGTCTCTACGCTGTTGCATGGAGGGCGTATTCCGCTCATGTCCCACACTCTGCTCTTGTGCCAAATCTCGTGGCTCAGTTTGGAACTTCATGTCCTGATTGAGGGACCGATGAGTTTGCCTCTTTGTCAGCATGCTGGTTTGGTTCTGGATACCTCAGGTGGAGCCGGTTCTGGATGCCTCAGGTTGTTGTTGGTTCAGCTCGGGTTCTCTGTCTGTTCGATGGAGGAGGAGGAGGAGGAGGAGGAGGAGGAGGAGGAGGAGGAGGAGGAGGAGTCTCCTGTGGTGAGGTCATTTGTCTGAAGATGGGGTCGTAGCGTTTTCTGACAGGCAGAGAGAGAGAGAGAGAGAGAGAGAGAGAGATCTCGGAACGCATTACCTATAGCTAATTCTAACACACTGAGGTAAAATATATCCAATCCTTTCCACTCTATTTTCCTAATCTTACTATCTGTTTTAGATGTTAAATGTCATCTAAACCCAATTAATGTCTACTAATGGTTGTGCCATATCCCTAAACATTGCTTTCACCCACTGTAACATGGCTACTCCAAATAACTCTTTCAGGAAACCATTTTCTTCTATAAATTAAAAATACCTACATGTTTCAAGCTCCACATATTTCACACACTATAAAATAACGTCCCCATATTTTCTCCATCACTTTAAATCTCACTGTTATTTAGAACATAAGTAGCTTTTGTGACTGGACATATTATATCTGCAATATCGCCACAATCTGCTGGGGAATTTTGTTCATAGAGTTTGTACGTACAAAACTGTACTTGTGGGTTAGTAGCCTGTTTCTACTGTAATCATTTTCAATAATTGTGCTCAGGTCACCGGTCGGTTGTCCATAAACTTAACGGGGTGTTTCTTGTTGCTCAGCTGATCGTTTGGCTCTGGGGATAAGTGAAAGTCTCTGAAACACAGCTGGAGTTTTGTTAGTGATGTGAGCATTCTCTATGAGTGAACTAATGGATCCATGTCTTACTTGATATTGTACTCCCCATCCAACCAAAAAGGTGCCAAGTGTAATGAGCACAATCAACAATGCTATTCTGACTCTTATCCCTAGGGGACCCCACCATTGCTTTGGCTTTGTTCTTGACATCATCTCTATTTTGTCCATGGTTGTGTCAGTTACAGAATTTAAATAATGAGTACTATAATAACGTATACGAAAATTGGACTCTTTTTCAGATGTAAAACAAAAAATAGTTTTTCACTTTAGTGTACAGTCTATAAAAATCTATAGACAATTTGTCTTTTGAGCTGTTTCTATCTTTATCTTATTTATATTTCTTGTTTTGTTCCAGCTCTGCCAAATCAGTCCTAACTTCCAATAATGTTCTGGAAGTTGCCGGTGAAGGGTGACCATGTGTGAGGTGGTGTCAATTTGCTCCTTTTTCTTTACCTTTAAACCGGAGCGCGTGTGAAGTTCATTACAACTTCTCACTGTTCCGTCCACCGGGATCAGCTCACTTTGTGAACTTTCACCCTCACCCAATCACCTGGCCGAACAGGAGTCTCTTCTGGTATCTCGTCTGGTATCTCTGTAGCTTTCCTAGCCTGTGTAGACAAAACTTGGATAATATTACTCAGAGTTCTGACATATTCATTACTTCTATTCGTCTAATATCTAAAACTGGACCACTCCCTCCTTGGAGGAGGCCCAAGCTTCGGCATACCTTTTGTCGTTATGAGACCTATTATTAACTACGTGTTATTATTCATTAACTACAACGTCACTGAAATCAACATATCTGTATAATCATGACACTCCCTCCTTTGAGCATAACATGCTCAATTAATATTGCAATGATTACCCTATTATGAACAGGACATGTAAAACCCATAACGTTGCATTAAATAAATATAACTTCTCCGTGTAGCCATAAGGCGTACAAAAAAATATATCGTATGATGTATGGCTTTCTGATGTTATAAAAACATATTCACTCAAATCTGCCATTAGCACAACAAATTGTTTACTTGTTTCAGGAATGGCTTTTGTCCTGGTATTATGCATCATTGTTGCTGCGAAAAACAATTCCCCTGGTGTCGCTAATGCATCTCAATAACTCTAGGATTAGAGGATTGGTTGATACTGCTGAACAAACATATGATAAAATAATATTTCTCCAAACTAGAGGGAAAATACGAACTATTCTCACAGAGGGTGACATGCATGAAGGGCTGGTGCCCCTCACTCAAAATGAGGTATTGCCTTACGCACTACATTATAAATCTGTAAAGTCACTCAAGAATAAATAAATAAAAACTGATTCTTGAAACTGTTGTAAAAACCCTACAACTTCTTCATCCAAGCTCTAAATCAGTGTTATGTTATTTAATCTGCAGCTCATTGCCTTAAAACATATACTTCAGACCGATTATAAAATTCTGTTTATGAGAAAAAATGTAATCTGACTCCAAAAATCACATAATTGTTTGACAAAAAAACGACACTTCCACTAACAATAAATGAAGTTCCCCTTTAAACACAGCCCCGTTCTTCTGACGGGGTCCATCTATGTACTGGCTGGAAAATGTTGGGCCAGTCTCTGTCGCTCTGTCACTGTTCTCCCGCTAACAGTCACTCTCTAGTTCCTTTGGGTTCTTGTTGACTTCTTCACTAGTTTGAGATAAGCGACCCTATCGGACACCTCCCTTTGTAGCCAGACTTCACCACAGCAGAATCGAGTTTCTGTTTTTAGGTCTCAACAGTTCCACGTCTGGTGTATCGCCGCCCCTTGAACTGCAGTCGGTGTAAACAGGAGGACTTGGTAAGGATCCTCCGTCTTGGGCGAGTACTAGGTTTCCGTCTTCATATTTTTTGGTGGAAACCCGTCGTCTTGACCTCACTAGCTGTCACAATAGTTTTCTGTGTAGGGGAACAACATCACTCGTAATCTCTATCCTTCTCATAATTACAAAAATAGTCTGCTAAATGTTCTATTCTGTGGATGCTTTATGTGTAAATGTAAATGCTACTCTCGATGTTGTTTTACATTAAACCTCTCCCTCCTGTGGTGACAGATATGGCTCAATATAGCTGGATTTCAAAATACCCTTGTGCTGAAGATGCATCACCTGGTGGTCTGGCCCTCTGAGCATCCCTATTGTTGTGGTTGATACCAGGGTGTCAGTGGCATTTGGGTCATGTTTGGCACCCCTGTTCGTCTTTGACATCTCTGGGACCCCCTGCCTCCGTCGTCATCATGGAAACCTCCCCCGGGGCATCTACATGGAGGGCCGTTGTTTGGTGCATGTGGTGGGTGTTTCATTTGTTGTTGTGGATAATCTCTAGCCCAATGGCCCATTTGGCTGCAATGGTAACATCCCTCAAACCGTAAACGTCTTCTGCCTGTGCCTCCTTGGAAACCTCCTGGTTGTTGGTTCTGCTTCTGATTCTCTGGCACTATCTGAGATGTAACTGTTTGAGGTGTCTGCCCTGCATTCTCTGGTTCTTCCTGAGCTTGAATTGTTGGAGGTGTCTGCCCTGCCTTCTCTGGAAGTTTCCCCTCCCTTCTCCTTGTCTTGTTCCTACAAGCTACGGTGTCTTTTGTTTTTTCTGCTATGTCTTCCCTCACTGGCAGGTCTGCTACTCGGACCACATTTATGCTGTGTGCCAATAGGCTGGTATATTCCAGATGGAGTATCAGACTTGTAACTCTTATAAATCTTTCTTCAGCTTCCATATAGTTAGCTGTTGTAGGCATTGCCTCTTGTTTGTCACTGTTCCAACAGTTTCTCTATTTGGTTCCATGTCTTCTGTCTTTTAATTGGAAAGGTTAAAGCATCCGATCTGATTTTTACCCTTTCCTTAATATCTGCAGTTGAACCTGACTCTGCTTCTGGTCTCAACTTAGTTTCTTTCGGTGACATGCTCTCTTCCTATTCGAATGAATATTATTAAGTTATCAAAGATTGAAACACTAATCCTCCGACTAGCACCTTCGTTCCTGATAAATAATATCCTATGTCATCCGAACTTAACTTTAAATCTGGGGGTTTTTTAGTTGTTAAAAGTTTTTTGTTTTTTTTAAGTTTTTTTTAAAGTTATAGATTTCTTTTTATGAGAAAGTTTTTTGTAAAATATTAATAAAGTAAATTAAAAGATAACAATTATGCAAATTTTAAAATCTGAAATGTTAAACTAAAAATTGTACAGTGTATAGTTTTGACCTTGAGATATGAAAATAGAAATCTGGTGAAAATCTAAATCTACTGTGTACAGTGTATGGAATTATGCAAATGTCATAACTTGTGTTAGCTTCAATAAATTGGTGTTTGAATATTCTACAGTCTAGTTTGAAAGTCTATTATGTAAAGTTTCTCATCTTTTAATTAGAAACCACTTTGTAATTCTATCCTGGCGATTGGCGCATGTGTTCATTCAAAACACTTAAAGGTGGGGTAGGTAAGTTTGAGAAACCGGCTCGAGATCGCTAGAATTTGAAAATACACAACCGGAGAAAATCTGCCACTTCCTTATAGAGCCCCTCCTCCAACACACACGAACGCGCACATGACCAATGAGGGCACGAGATAAGTTTGTGCCCCGATGGAAGGCTGACAGGCAGGTAGGCCATGGTTGTACTTTTTACAGTATTACGGCTTCTACAGATGACATTCTTTTATGGATTTTTTGTCAAAGCACTTCAGATATTCATTGCTATCGGGATGTTAAGAGCATTCCATGGAATATAACAAAAAGTGTATCTCGAGCCGGTTTCTGAAACTTACCTACCCCACCTTTAAAATCAAGCTTCAAAATGTTATAGTATCTTTGTAATAATTCTGTATTACCAGCAGAGTGCGCTGTTGTAATTTACAGCTCAATCCACTAGGGATAGCTGTTGCAAAACTGACCTCTTTTTAACAAGAAGAAGCTTATTTCCTTAAAAATGGGAAGAAAATTAGAATATGGTTAAACAACACAGCCCATAACCGCCAAAACACATTTGCAAACAAGAATATCTCAAATGAACCGCCAATACGCACTTGCAAACAAGAATACTTCCAAAACCAGACTCCTACAAATACCAAACTTCCCACAGTAAGATAACCTGTCTATTTTATAGTTCCAACTCTGCCAAGAGATATGATTTGTCCTTCTCAATATGGAGTGCCTAGCCTCATGTGAGTGCGACTGAGTGTGTAAAAACAAACAGAGTACTTCAATTAGCATTTCACGAAATGGCGACTGCCGTGTGGCTTATTTTCAGCATGAGGGCTAAACAAGATGACAATTGATTTTCCAACCTTTAACCTGAAGAACAAAGGAATTTGAAAACACACCTCGTGTCTCTCACAGGGGTGGTTTAAATAATGGCGGGGTGCAATCTTGTCAAGAAAATTCAACACAAAACAACACTGCAGTTTAAAATAACATTTCTATCTAGTTTACTATTAAAAAATGGGCTTTATCTTATTGATATCATCACTTAAAGTTAGGAACCCTTACGCTTAAGCTATAAACCTATCTGCGTAATATTTGACTTTATAGTCCACTATTGGTCAACTGCTGCCATTTAGACACATTAGGTGGAAGTATTATGGAAACCCATCAGCGACTATTAAATGACCGTCGTCAATTTAACATAATGCTGCTGTAACCCCAAATACCGTATTCCACCCGCAATATCTTGGTTGACAATAGAACAGTTATTACCACTGATAAAGGCTTACACCTTAATCAAGCCTTTCCTCAAAAAATGACTTTTTTAAAACAGTTCTCAACTGTTTTTGACTAGCACTGTCTTCAGTTACTCAACCCTAAGTTGATTCGCTATGCCTTGATGGTTTTCAATTACTTGGTCCGTAACCAATTCGCTATGTCCCATAGATCTTAACAATAATCGTTAAATGGACTTATATATCCTTACGTCATAGGCTAACTAACTACTAACGTAACAAGAGACACCTACATGAAAATGCAACAAGACACCTATCCAAAGTACAATGACCACACACATTTATATTTAAAATTCAACACACACAAATTAGTAGCATGCAGGGTTAAATGTAAGAAAAAGAAGAAATTTGAACTCACCCTGCTTGTGACAAAGCAACGCCCCAAGGTATATAATTCTTATTGTTATAAATTTGGTTGTTTTAACATTAATTTAGGCAGTCTTTCTCAGGAGTCCAACTTACCAGACAGACACACACTCCTATTGTTCACTATGCAATCTATTGAAGATTTTGAATAAACAGGTACTTATTTTACCTTTCTATATTGGGCCCGAGTGTATGTCTGCCAGCATTGTTGAAGCTCCTTTGAAAACTGCAACTGCTCTCCCGGTGGCACGAGATCACGTCAGGGTCACCAATTGTTATGCTGTGTTCGTTATTCTCGCGTCCAGGTAAGAAGCTTAAAAAGGAGACTAAATGGAGTCTCTGAGAAGGTTCAAAATTGGTACTTTAATTAATAAAAAGCGCGGTAATGTTACAAACAGGATATTGTTCAGTTAGGAGAGAAAGTCTGCAGCTTCCTCTCCCCGGTGCTGGCCGTGCAGAAGAGAGCTTACAAGCATTCGTCCTTCCCGCTTGCTGGCTGTTCGCTCCTCCTCTCCAGGGGCTGTGGTGACGTAGGGGACTTCCCCCCTCGTTCTCTTGTGTCTGATATCGCGTTAAACAGAGGATTTCGACATTTTACATTCATTGCTTACTTCCACATGCCTTTTCTCCTCCTTATCTCTTTCATAACTTTATATGTAATACATGTTAACGGCGTCAATAGCCACTTTAATGATACTAATGGACGGTAGTCCCGGATGGCGTCATGAAGGATTTTCAGAATAAAAGCTTGGTATTGAGAACTTCCGGGTTTTTCCAGAATAAAATAGCATTTAAACTGACGGTATGTTTAAGGTACATTATGCCATAAAACATTGATTTTAATTTCTAACAGGACGTACGTTTTTAATAACATAATAAATATGTGATATATGTAATGCTAACTAGCTAGCTGGATATGCTACACTATTCTGTTAGTAGACTAGTGCAGTGTGTCTTGCTCCTACAGTTTGTTTTGCTGTTTATTAACCTAAGGGGGCACGATCAATTATTTACTTTAAGTACTTTAACTGCATTTCACTGATACACTTTACTAAAGTAAGGTTTTGAATGCAGGACTTTTACTTTACTTTTTGAAGAATATGTTCATAGTAAAGTTTTAGTACTTTTCCAGCTGTAAATAGTTATTTGAAATCAAAATAATATATACTGTTTATAACGGGTGACATTGTGATTAAATCCAGAAGAGGGCAGTAGTGCTACATTAAGGATTTAGGCTGCAACCCTCACCCAAGAGGCCTTAAAGCGTATATCTTCAATAAATATATAAAATATAAAAAATGACTGTCTAAACGATCTAATTAATAAACAAACGTTTTAATATAAATTCTTTACATTTAGATACAAATATTTTTTATTAGCAGATCGTCATCGCCTCAATCACACACACACACACACACACACACACACACACACACACACACACACACACACACACACACACACACACACACACACACACACACACACACACACACACACACACACACACACACACACACACACACACACACACACACACACACACACACACACACACACACACACACACACTGGGATTGGAACCAAGCAATAGCATTAATTGTATGTTCTACTAATACAATTCTTACTAAAAAGTATATATTCTGATATAACTCAGAATGTAGCCCTCTATAACAGATGTAATAACTTGTATTTAGTTATTTAATTACAGCACTACATGGAGCTAGTTACTCTACATGTTTCATATTGATTCAAATAAAGGACCAAACGTGTGCTCTTATATTAAATATTCATAAACATGCACATGTCTAATCTAGAATGAAACTTCAGGAGACGTAATGAAATGTCTATCCTATAGCATATTTTAAAAACATTTATTTACATGTTTTTGAAACATATCTTCAGGAGAAACAAAATCCCCTACTTTGCATATTTATTACTTTTTCACCAACAACTTCCCCATAATCAGAAAACCATCTGTTTTTGTTTTTAAGAAAACTAAATATCTGCTGAGAGGATTTCTAATTAGGGTCAACACCTGATTTGCATCTCTCTGATAGCTTTGAAAGATTTGAGGTATTCGACCTAACACGTATTTATAATGTAACGATACATTCCTCTAAACCCCAAGAGGCCGCATCGAGCTTTGCTCAGAGGTCAGACGATAATAGAAGGAGCTGCTGTCTTTCAGTAGACCACAACATATACTTGTTTTTATTGATTCACTTGATATATGGTTACAAATGATTACAAAGGATAACAATGATTACATGATGAAGAAACAGAATCTGAACCAAACTGCTGAAACTCAAGTCTCAAAATAAAACCATGAATGCTTAATATCTAAAAAGGTAAAAATGCAAAGTAACTGAATGCAAATCTTAAAAACAGGAGACGTTTCTTTCAACTCTGTCGTCACTGACACCTGTTTCATAAACAGCACATTCCAGGTGATCGCCATCATACATGGTTACAGAAACACCACGAACATCAGCAAGTTATGCACAAATGATTCAATGATGAAGAAAAAGATGAACTCGACTGACAATAATCAAGCCTCAAAATAAAGCAACTCATGATGAACATCTAAAACGTTATAAATGCAACTCGTAGAAAACTAGAAATGGAGTTTTTCCTTGTTTCTACTTTCCAGCAGAAAGCTGCGTCTCTTTTATATGCAGTACATGTGATGAGTGAGATCTGAAGAAACTGAGCTGCAGGTCAAACATCCTCATATGTGGAGAATACACAATAACATCAGAACAAGTGATTACACATCGTCTTTTACTCCAAACATAGTTTACACATCAGTAAAAAGCCTCAGGAGCTGCAAAGTCTTTCTGCAGAACTGTCAGCTAAAGATTCAAAGGCATATTTTCTTATTCCAAAGTATTCGCCTCAGTCAATTTACTTTACAGGAAAAGAACAAGTCATCAAATCATGCATTGGTTTATTTGCCGTGCTTTAGAGGAGAGAGCGCTGCTGTAGCTGACATTGACCAGCAGGGGGGGCTCTTTCCTCAATTTGAAACCAGAGCAACAATGGAGGGTCTGTGTTCGTCTGGAGCTCCACAAACTCTCTCCATTATATTCATGCTGGTAACGACGAGTATCCTCATCCAACATCTCTTCCAAACAATCCTTCAGTTAGTTTTCTTCCTCTTCTGCTCGGGAACCGGCTGGAGGAGCATGCACGGTCGCTACATGTTGGGCTGCATACGGAACTACACGGACATTGTGAGGAGGGACTTTGGGTCACAAAGGACAAAGGGAACCCACAAGGTGGAACATATGAATTGGCCACAACGTGAACAGTGAAGTAAGGATTGGTTATTGAACGGTAAACCACAAAGGGCGCAGTTTCCAGGAATTACAAAGATAAAAAGGTCAATCATATTATCAACATCACACTTGGTATAATGAAATACCTTTCATCAAACTGTAGAGCTTGTTTTCTACTCAGCTGTGTTCCCTCTGAGGAGATCCCAAGCTGCTTTACCGTAACTCAGCGCTGATTTGATTTTTGGATTTTCCTCCATTTTACTTTTCATCATTTTCAGTTTCATGGCCTTCTCTGTGTCTCCCTTCTCCTTCATCTTCTCGATCAGGAAGTCCAGGTGGACATGAGTGGAGAGTGAAACATCATTCAGGGCGATCTCCTCCAGTCTCACAACATGTTGGAAAGACTCTTCCAGCAACTGATCTTTGTCTTTCTGGAGCTCTTTCATTTTCTTCTGGAGAGTTTCCAAGAGACTCGCTGACTTCTCACTGTCTTGTTTACCCTTCTCATACATGTCTTTCATCTCTTGTTTGGTCTTCATAACTTTCCTTGTCTTGCTCTCATATCTCCAGTGTGTTTTCTGATGATTTGTATGCCTGCACTTATTCTCACATGCAAGGCATTGTTCTTCTTTCACATGTTGGGATACATGACACTTCCCAGTACACACCGTGCAGTAGAGCTCATTTCCTCTGTTTTGCATGACCTCACAGTGTTTTGGATACCAGGCCAGTGTGCATGGATGGTGACAGTTCTCCTTACAGAATTCACAGCAGACAGCTCCTCCATAGTTTAACCCTAACGCCCACCATCTACTCTCATTAACAGGTACTTTAATCTTGAAGGTTTCAACCACTTCTACCTTGAAGTCCTTGTTATTCTTCATGTCTTGTTCATGTTTCTTCAGAAGTCCCTGAGTCTGTTGGATCGCTCTCTGTTTCTTTTCAATGAACTCAATCCTCTCCTGCAGGTTTTCAATGCAGGCTTCCAGGCCGGTGCGTGTATTCAACACTTCAACAGTTTCTTTCAGATTCTGTGGATTGATTTTTTTCAGGAAATCTGCGAATTCACTGATTTCATCTTCTGTTGCTTCCCATGCATTCTTTAGAGCACGTTCATTTCCATGTCTTCCTTTTACTCTCTCTGTTTTCTGGATGTTATTAAACATGAAATGAACAGGCTGACCATTCTTGTCTTTTGCCCAACTGATTTTCGCCTCTTTCAGAGCTTGCAGAACATTGTCAGGCGTCAAAAAATCTGAGTGTGTGATAAGGGCAACGATGTTCTTCTCTATGTCTTTTCCAAACAGAGACATCACTGAATCAAAGACGTACGTCAGTCGGTCACTCAGTCGACATTCACTCGCTTTCAGCACCAGACACACTGCATCGATCTCATGAACTCCATCCCTTGAGCGGAACAAGTCCAACAATCTTTCTCTGACGAGGACATCTTTCTCAGTCCCTCTGGTGTCTCCAAACCCGGGAGTATCGATGATGGTCAGAGAGAAGGGCAGAGTTCTGTCTTCAACACCAAAGACCTCGTACACGATCACGTCTGACGTCTGACTTTCTGTTTGACTCTTCTTCTCTTCCCGTACGATCTGAACACAGACATTGTCCACATACTTCACTCCCATGGCGTGGTTAACCAGTGCGTTGATCAGAGACGATTTTCCTGTGCCTGTTTTACCAACAACCAAGATGGTTTTGTTCATCTTTGTTGGATCTTTTTTACCAACGGTTAGTCTGCTCATATTTCCAATTTCCTTTTTTTCTGGAATCAGCCGGTAGATAGAAGGAGATCCTGGAATGATCTCATGTTTGTATTTTGATGAGATGTACCTGTAGAAAAGTAAAGACATTAGCTCAAAAGCTAGTGCATATAAAATTCACCCTGTTGCTGCTTTGTACAACTGAATTTCCCCTCGGGGATTAATAAAGGTTCATCTTATCTTAAATAAAAAAACATCTTACAGTAAATAAGTTTAGTGTGTGTTGTTATGACCGGCTCGTAGGCCACAACGGAAAGATGACAAGACGTACACGAGTTTCCAAAAGCCACGGCACATTTATTGCGATTGTTCAGTATAATGTACAATATGGATGGACGAGGGGAGAGGATCGCCGTGTTACTCCTCCTGCGGCCGGCATGGAGAGAGTCAGGGCCCCGTGACTCCGGGCAGCTGGGCTTAACAGCACCTCGGCTCCGGCCAGGTGTCCGCGATCGCGCTGATTGGCCTCTTCAGCTCCACCCTACCGTAAGACCTGTAACACACCTTGCACACAGGCTCTGGGGCCGTCACAGCCCCCCCCCCATAAAATCAGCGTCCCCATCGGAACCCTGGTAGCTACACACAAACGGAAACACCCCACAAAGAACATGGCGCCCACAACAACGAAGAAAAACAAACCAGTCACTGACTAGTTCAGTTAACTATAACGCGTTACATTTGTCTTCCCTTTTTTTTTTTTTCCCCGCCATGCTCCGGAACCTGGAAGACACTCCGACCTGGTAAACCGGTTTGCCAGCAAAATACGAGACACTCTCCTGAAGTGAATACCCCTGAGCACGACCTCTCACCTCACCACCACGAAGAACACTCTCCCTTAGACCCTCCAGAGACGCATCAGGACGCTGTTCCTCCATCAGCTCAGCGTGAGAAACCGACCAGGGAATCTCGAGACACGTCACCCCATGCTGCGGTGACGCCTCATCGATTTCAGCTGTGCTCATGACCTCTGTCTGCCCACGTTTCATTCCCCGTGTCACAGCGCATGCCAACCGCTACTTCACCCTGGAACAGATCTCAACACAGCATCATTCTATGGAGACGCACCCGAAGAACATTTAATCCGATTCCAAGTGTCGGAATGAACAACCCCATGTATGTGTACTCTGAAAATGGTAAGGCAGATGCCAACATGGATGTTTAATAAGAACGAGGGACTACTGTGAACTCATCTAGAGACTCTGCTCAGTGCTCTGATGCTGCTGCTTTGCTTTATGAACGTGGACAACAGAGAAACATATTCTTCAGGACCAAAGTTGGAATTGATATAAAAAAGGAAAGTGAAACTTCTGCTCGTCCCCCTCTCCCTCCGGTCCACATTAATACCAATGATCCCAATACGTATGATTGTATGAACTAAATATCTTAAAATCAATACAAATGTATTTATTATAAACGTTAGTCCTTAACATCTATCACTGTGTATATCACCATTCAAACATCTTTTAGAAGCTGAACAAACCCCACACAGCTCAGTAAAGACTGTGAAATGTTGACTTTATTTGATAATTTCAGTGAAAACTAACGTTCATATTTCTCTTTTTGCTTATAATACTGATGAACATTCAGAACAAAGCACTTTGGCAACTTACCACCTACGTTTTAAAATGCTTAATAAGCACCGTAACTTTCATGATATCATTTCTCCGTCATAATAAGCTGTGTGCTTGAGTCTTCCTGTCTGTCGGCTCTGCTGCTCCGCGATGATGGTCTAACTTCGGCAGTTACATTACCGTAGTTACTGTGTTCGTTAACAGTAACTGTGCGGAGTCATTGTGGCACAGACTGGAACGCTGGTGAACAGCTGTTAGAACAGTTCAGGTGTTCAGAGCAGAGCTCCCTGTCGGAGCGGCAGAGCATGATGTGCACTGAAAAGTTTTTCTGTAGCAATATTATTTAAGGAATCGTTGAGCTAGCCTTCGTTTTCTAATAGTTTTTTTAATAGGCTATAAACAGAGGTGTTAGAAGTACTCAGATCTTGTACTTGAGTAAAAGTGGAAGTACTCAGATCTTGTACTTGAGTAAAAGTAGAAGTACTCAGATATTGTACTTGAGTAAAAGTAGAAGTACTCAGATCTTGTACTTCAGTAAAGTAGAAGTACTCAGATCATGTACTTGAGTAAAGTAGAAGTACTCAGATCATGTACTTGAGTAAAAGTAGAAGTACTCAGATCTTGTACTTGAGTAAAAGTAGAAGTACTCAGAGCTTGTACTTGAGTAAAAGTAGAAGTACTCAGAGCTTGTACTTGAGTACAAGTAGAAGTACTCAGAGCTTGTACTTGAGTAAAAGTAGAAGTACTCAGAGCTTGTACTTGAGTACAAGTAGAAGTACTCAGATATTGTACTTGAGTAAAAGTATTAGTACTCAGATCTTGTACTTGAGTAAAAGTAGAAGTACTCAGATCATGTACTTGAGTAAAAGTAGAAGTACTCAGATCATGTACTTGAGTAAAGTAGAAGTACCAGAGTGTAGGAATACTCTGTCACAGTAAAAGTCCTGCATTCAAAATGTTCCTCAAGTGAAAGTAGAAAGTATTCTCATCAAAATATAGTGAAAGACAGTGAAAGTATTCGTTGTGCAGATTGGTCCATTCCAGAATAATAGATATGATATGTTTTATAATGATTGATCATGAAAGTGTCCTCAAAGCTGGTAAAGGTGCAGCGAGTCTGAAGTACTTTGTAGACTGCAGGGTAGCTGGTGAAGGTGCAGCTAGTCTGAAGTACTTTGTAGACTGCAGGGTAGCTGGTGAAGGTGCAGCTAGTCTGAAGTACTTTGTAGACTGCAGGGTAGCTGGTGGAGGTGCAGCTAGTCTGAAGTACTTTGTAGACTGCAGGGTAGCTGGTGGATTTACTCCAGGTGGAACTAGAGTCTGATTCAACACTTGGTTATATTTACCATCATTCATCCAGATCTGGAAAGTAACTAAAGGGATTAAATACATGTTGTGGAGTAGAAGTACACCATGTACCTCTGAACTGTAGAGGAGTAGAAGTACGAAGTAGCATAACACAGAAATACAAGTAAAGTATCTCAACATTTTACATAAGTACAGTACTTTAATAACTTAGTTACTTCCCCATCTGAAATCAGATATGACTTCAAATCATGTGATCATTTCTTAGTATTTGATCCTTCAACTTGGCCTCAGGAAATTCAAGGACTTCAACGTTTTGGAGAAAGCAAATTGGAGGCTTAAACAGGGACAGAAAGGTGCATCTGCAGCATCATCTACCATGCAAGAAGTGTAAATAGAGGACGGTGAAGGAGACACTGAAGAGGACAGTGAGGAAGACTGTTGCATATCCACAGTATTTGACTCTATAGTTGTATAGTTCAATGTTCAATTGCTTTTGAATTGTACTTTCTTTATTGGATTGGCAGTCAGTTGTTGATTACATGCAGACGTTGATAAAGCTACAGGCTACTTCAATATATCACACTAATTCATAAAGCAAGTTAGACATTTTGATGTTCCGGACCTTTGCATGGGGACATTTTCTCTAACTGGACCTCATTGAATTTGAGTGGAATACCGCTGGTGTATGACATCAACGAGATGACTGGATGTGATACAACTTCCTGCATTTTTAGTGTTGGCAACAAGTCAGCATTCCAGAAACTCGCAAATGGTGAATCGACCATCCAGACCTGTGCAAATGTGTTTCTGCTCCAAAATCAAGCAAAAAATGCATAGAGGACTTGGGAGCAGAACGATGGCAATTAGGTTTGGTGGCAAGAATATAAATTGACTTGCCCTTTTGCTCTACAATCTTTTTGTAAAGAAAAATGGTTCTGCCAATTCATTTGTTACCCCAGAACATCTCCCTTCTACACAGTCATTGACTAAATATCATTGCCTGTCTGTTACCAGATCCTAGAGTGGATCGAAATTGGAGGTGCTCTGACCAATAAAACTGAAATGTCCAATTGTATTGTTAAATTACCGTCACCTTTGACATCAATATGCCCATTGCTTTATAAGTGTATGTATAATCACATAACTATAATATAAATATGCTAATTTGATTCTTAGATCACCAAAACAAGTGATTAGTCACCAACATTGCTTAAATGGGATGAACAATAATTAAGGGAGTAATAAGGAAGTGGCGAAGAAAAATATTGGATAACAAAAATATGTAATCTTATTATTGTAATTTGGACAATACCAATGGTAGGCCCCCAAAACATACCTTTAGACAACAACATTATTTAATTATGAAGGAGTAAGGGGATTTTAAGGGATTTTCAGACATCTTGGATGCCATCTTGAAAATTAGACCTTTGTAGTGGTCAGATTTTGGTAGACTGGTAGTATGTTATTAAGGACACCTGATACTACAATAAACCATTGAAATACCTTTTTGGGGTCAAACCATATTTGCAGCTGACTATAAAGTAATAATGTAGTAATGCAGACATATACTCATTTAGCAAGTAATAGTGTAGTAGTGTAAAAGGCTGACGTAATAAAGTCAATAATAAATAATATATATCATTGGTATTACTCACGTTTCCATGGTGACTGGTTTACAACAGCTTGAGGATGGAGCACACGTTGAATGTTCTTGATAAAAGAAATCAAGTTAAATTAAACGTCCACAGATTTCAAAACACACTATTGACACCAAGTGAAAGTTTAGAATTCTTTACCAAAAAACCTCGGTTTTCACAGTTAAATCTGCAGCAATTACAGCTGAACTCTGTGTGGGTGGAAAATAGACTCTCAAAAATAGTATCTTAACCTTTAAATATTTGTTTGTTCTATTCATCATTACATTCTGTAATGTTATTATTTTCTTCATATCTAGTGCATATTTACTGTGTATTTGTTGTCTGTCTGTCTGTCTGTCTGTGTGTGTGTGTGTGTGTGTCTGTCTGTCTGTCTGTCTGTCTGTCTGTCTGTCTGTCTGTCTGTCTGTCTGTCTGTGTGTCTGTCTGTCTGTCTGTGTGTCTGTCTGCGTGTCTGCCTGTCTGTCTGCCTGTCTGTCTGTCTGTGTGTCTGTCTGTCTGTCTGTCTGTCTGTCTGTCTGTCTGCCTGTCTGCCTGCCTGTCTGTCTGTCTGTCTGTCTGTCTGTGTGTCTGTCTGTCTGTCTGTGTGTCTGTCTGTCTGTCTGTCTGTCTGTCTGTCTGTCTGTCTGCCTGTCTGTCTGTCTGTCTGTCTGTCTGTCTGCCTGCCTGTCTGTCTGTCTGTCTGTCTGTCTGTGTGTCTGTCTGTCTGTCTGTCTGTGTGTCTGTCTGTCTGTCTGTGTGTCTGTCTGTCTGTCTGTCTGTCTGTCTGTCTGTCTGTCTGTCTGTCTGTCTGTCTGTCTGTGTGTCTGTCTGTGTGTCTGTCTGTCTGAAATACAAAACACAACAGCAATGCAACTGAACTACTGAAACTATGAAAGCTGAATAATAACACAGCTATCTTGTACTATTTACAGAATTTTGAATTCAAGTAATTATCAGAATTCTAGTCTTAATTTCGACCACATTCCTATTACAAAACGCTTTATGTCTGGTCCCTAACCCCAGGCCAATTTGTCCGGGTGATATTGTAGCGCAAATGTGTGAAATAAGAATGAAAACAAATAAACATGTTGTCAGCTGGTTGAACTGTCTTCAGGTGCATGGTGGTCCTGACATACGAACACTAGGAACTATACGATGTGCAGTAATGCTAGTATTGATGTTTTAACCCTAATCTAAATATTCTTAATCTTAGTTCTCATCACTTTAGGGCCTCCAAACTCCCAGGTCCTTTTGTAAATATTTCAACAACACTGATATCCTGACAACATCTGCCTTTGGCCCTTTGCCTTTTCAAGTTGAAAACATTTTTGTTTAAATAATTTCTGTGTAGGTCAGAATCTGAATATATTTCAAAGCAAGTGTTCTTACCTGTGTTGTTGGTCTCTGAAGATGAGGAGGCGGTGAGCGGGAGCGTATTTAAATACCAGCAGGGGGAGGTGCCATCTTTGGTCACATGATTTCCCAGAAACAGTCTCAGAGACAAACTGCTGAGTCACTCCATGAACTGCTTTGCATTGAATACATATTGTTGATTATTATTATTATTAATTGATTATTAATAATGGGATTATAGCAGAAACTCTGAATCCACCTAAGGGGATCAGGACTAAAGTAAAAATGTTTGCATTAGGGTAAATCATACTCGTATTCTATCAGGAGGCAGCGCTCTCAGCATTAGTGCACAGGGTATATTTATATTGGTAGTTTGTAGAACAGGCCCACCATGCAGCTGATAACACCTCATCCAGTTGGAAAGAGTCACTTCTCTTTTTTATTTCTATCTTGTTTCATATTTGTGTAAGTTCAGTATGAGTCTCAGCAGGGTAGGTCACATCATGAATAGATAGAATTCAATTGGAGGATGAAACCCTCTTTAATGGCCTCGCACACATGCACACAGTGACATTTGGTCTCTGCTTCCAAGCCGCACTAGGAGCAGTGGGCACGAAACAAACAACAAAACACATTCACATTGTGAACTGGTGTAACCTTCATCTGCTGCACCCTGCACGTCTAACTGGCTGAACGACATCCATCCATCCATCTTCTCCCGCGTATCCGTGGTCGGGTCGCGGGGGTAGCAGTTCCAGCAGAGAGCCCCAAACTTTCTTTTCAGGCGTTCTACATGAGATAGAAAACAGGATGAGCGACATGTTTCTTTCAAGAGATGTTCCACACCCTTACAGGAAGTCGTTTGGTATGCGTGTCCGAGGTGTTTACCCGCAGTTTCCGCATTTCAACCAAATGAAGCGTAACTGTAAAAACAGCTGGTGACGTGAGAACATTCACCAACAACATGAACCTGGACCTAAAAACAAAAACAAAATGTTTTATCTGCCTGCCTATCCATACATTATAACAGTATGCAGTATTTAATCCACTTGTAATGACCTTTTATGTCTTAAAGGTCCCCTATCATCCTCTTCTTCATCAATATATCACAGGTCTCAGATATATCCAGAGCCTGTCTCTGATTGGCTGAAACAGATCATTGCAGCATTACCCATAATCCCCTCTGTTTCAGCCCTGTTTCCAAAGTGCTGATTCTCTGTCTGTTACTTTAGATGAAAACAAGGAGCCCCTCCCCACGCCCCTCTGAGAGAGGTTTGGTTACAGAGAACTCAATGGAGCTCTAGAGGACATTCAGGTGATAGGGGGGGGGGGGGTACCTTGTTGCTGATTGGCTAACGGTTACACAAGACAACACATCGTGATGACATCATCAAGTGGCCAAAATCTGATCAGCTCATTTTCAGACAGGTTTTTATAGAAATGGATCAAAAGGAGAGAGAATCTTTGTTCCTGAGACTTTCAGAGTCTCTTTCCACAGAGGGGACACATGTTGATGTAGAAGAGACATGTAGAAGAGGGGACACATGTTGATGTAGAAGAGACATGAAGAAGAGGGGACACATGTTGATGTAGAAGAGACATGAAGAAGAGGGGACACATGTTGATGTAGAAGAGACATGGAGAAGAGGGGACACATGTTGATGTAGAAAACATGTGTCCCCTGACATGAAGAAGAGGGGACACATGTTGATGCAGAAGAGATATGAAAAAGAGGGGACACATGTTGATGTAGAAGAGACATGAAGAAGAGGGGACACATGTTGATGTAGAAGAGACATGAAGAAGAGGGGACACGTGTTGATGTAGAAGAGACATGGAGAAGAGGGGACACGTGTTGATGTAGAAGAGACATGAAGAAGAGGGGACACATGTTGATGTAGAAGAGACATGAAGAAGAGGGGACACATGTTGATGTAGAAGAGACATGGAGAAGAGGGGACACATGTTGATGTAGAAAACATATGTCCCCTGACATGAAGAAGAGGGGACACATGTTGATGCAGAAGAGATATGAAAAAGAGGGGACACATGTTGATGTAGAAGAGACATGAAGAAGAGGGGACACATGTTGATGTAGAAGAGACATGAAGAAGAGGGGACACGTGTTGATGTAGAAGAGACATGGAGAAGAGGGGACACGTGTTGATGTAGAAGAGACATGGAGAAGAGGGGACACGTGTTGATGTAGAAGAGACATGAAGAAGAGGGGACACATGGTGATGAAGAAGAGACATGGAGAAGAGGGGACACATGTTGATGTAGAAAAGACATGGAGAAGAGGGGACACGTGTTGATGTAGAAGAGACATGGAGAAGAGGGGACACATGTTGATGTAGAAGAGGCATGAAGAAGAGGGGACACATGGTGATGAAGAAGAGACATGGAGAAGAGGGGACACATGCTGATGTAGAAGAGACATGAAGAAGAGGGGACACGTGTTGATGTAGAAGAGACATGGAGAGGAGGGGACACATGTTGATGTAGAAGACACATGAAGAAGAGGGGACACATGGTGATGAAGAAGAGACATGGAGAAGAGGGGACACATGTTGATGTAGAAGAGACATGAAGAAGAGGGGACACGTGTTGATGTAGAAGAGACATGGAGAAGAGGGGACACGTGTTGATGAAGAAGAGACATGGAGAAGAGGGGACACATGTTGATGTAGAAGAGACATGAAGAAGAGGGGACACGTGTTGATGTAGAAGAGACATGGAGAAGAGGGGACACATGTTGATTTAGAAGACACATGAAGAAGAGGGGACACATGTTGATGTAGAAGAGACATGAAGAAGAGGGGACACATGTTGATGTAGAAGAGACATGAAGAATATGGGACACATGTTGATGTAGAGGAGACATGAGGAAGAGGGGACACGTGTTGATGTAGAAGAGACATGAAGAAGAGGGGACACATGTTGATGTAGAAGAGACATGAAGAAGAGGGGACACATGTTGATGTAGAAGAGACATGAAGAAGAGGGGACACATGTTGATGTAGAAGAGACATGGAGAAGAGGGGGACACGTGTTGATGTAGAAGAGACATGAAGAAGAGGGGACACATGTTGATGTAGAAGAGACATGAAGAAGAGGGGACACATGTTGATCTAGAAGAGACATGAAGAAGAGGGGACACATGCTGATGTAGAAGAGACATGAAGAAGAGGGGACACGTGTTGATGTAGAAGAGACATGGAGAAGAGGGGACACATGTTGATGTAGAAGAGACATGAAGAAGAGACATGAATAAGAGGGGACACATGTTCATGTAGAAGAGACATGAAGAAGAGGGGACACATGTTGATGTATAAGAGACATGAAGAAGAGGGGACACATGTTGATGTAGAAGAGACATGAAGAAGAGGGGACACATGTTGATGTAGAAGAGACATGAAGAAGAGGGGACACATGTTGATGTAGAGGAGACATGAAGAAGAGGGGGCACATGTTGATGTAGAAGAGACATTTAGAGGAGGGGACACATGTTGATGTAGACTAGACATGAGGAAGAGGGGACACATGTTGATGTAGAAGAGGGGACACATGTTGATGTAGAAGAGACATGAAGAAGAGGGGACACATGTTGATGTAGAAGAGACATTTAGAAGAGGGGACACATGTTGATGTAGAAGAGACATGAAGAAGAGGGGACACATGTTGATGTAGAAGAGACATGAAGAAGAGGGACACATGTGATGTAGAAGAGACATGAAGAAGAGGGGACACATGTTGATGTAGAAGAGACATGAAGAAGAGGGGACACATGTTGATGTAGAAGAGACATGGAGAAGAGGGGACACGTGTTGATGTAGAAGAGACATGGAGAAGAGGGGACACGTGTTGATGTAGAAGAGACATTGAGAAGAGGGGACACATGTTGATGTAGAAGACACATGAAGAAGAGGGGACACATGGTGATGAAGAAGATACATGGAGAAGAGGGGACACATGTTGATGTAGAAGAGACATGAAGAAGAGGGGACACGTGTTGATGTAGAAGAGACATGGAGAAGAGGGGACACGTGTTGATGTAGAAGAGACATGAAGAAGAGGGGACACATAGTGATGAAGAAGAGACATGGAGAAGAGGGGACACGTGTTGATGTAGAAGAGACATGAAGAAGAGGGGACACGTGTTGATGTAGAAGAGACATGGAGAAGAGGGGACACATGTTGATTTAGAAGACACATGAAGAAGAGGGGACACATGTTGATGTAGAAGAGACATGAAGAAGAGGGGACACATGTTGATGTAGAAGAGACATGAAGAAGATGGGACACATGTTGATGTAGAGGAGACATGAGGAAGAGGGGACACATGTTGATGTAGAAGAGACATGAAGAAGAGGGGACACATGTTGATGTAGAAGAGACATGAAGAAGAGGGGACACGTGTTGATGTAGAAGAGACACGAAGAAGAGGGGACACGTGTTGATGTAGAAGAGACATGAAGAAGAGGGGACACATGTTGATGTAGAAGAGACACGAAGAAGAGGGGACACATGTTGATGTAGAAGAGACACGAAGAAGAGGGGACACATGTTGAAGTAGAAGAGACACGAAGAAGAGGGGACACATGTTGATGTAGAAGAGACACGGAGAAGAGGGGACACATGTTGATGTAGAAGAGACATGAAGAAGAGGGGACACATGTTGATGTAGAAGAGACATGAAGAAGAGGGGACACATGTTGATGTAGAAGAGACATGAAGAAGAGGGGACACGTGTTGATGTAGAAGAGACATGAAGAAGAGGGGACACGTGTTGATGTAGAAGAGACATGAAGAAGAGGGGACACGTGTTGATGTAGAAGAGACATGAAGAAGAGGGGACACGTGTTGATGTAGAAGAGACATGGAGAAGAGGGGACACGTGTTGATGTAGAAGAGACATGAAGAAGAGGGGACACGTGTTGATGTAGAAGAGACATGAAGAAGAGGGGACACGTGTTGATGTAGAAGAGACATGAAGAAGAGGGGACACATGGTGATGAAGAAGAGACATGGAGAAGAGGGGACACGTGTTGATGTAGAAGATACATGGAGAAGAGGGGACACGTGTTGATGTAGAAGATACATGGAGAAGAGGGGACACGTGTTGATGTAGAAGAGACATGAAGAAGAGACATGAATAAGAGGGGACACATGTTCATGTAGAAGAGACATGAAGAAGAGGGGACACATGTTGATGTAGAATAGACATTTACAAGAGGGGACACATGTTGATGTAGAAGAGACATGAAGAAGAGGGGACACATGTTGATGTAGAAGAGACATGAAGAAGAGGGGACACATGTTGATGTAGAAGAGGGGACACATGTTGATGTAGAAGAGACATGAAGAAGAGGGGACACATGTTGATGTAGAAGAGACATGAAGAAGAGGGGACACATGTTGATGTAGACGAGACATGAGGAAGAGGGGACACATGTTGATGTAGAAGAGACATGAAGAAGAGGGGACACATGTTGATGTAGAAGAGACATTTAGAAGAGGGGACACATGTTGATGTAGAAGAGACATGAAGAAGAGGGGACACATGTTGATGTAGAAGAGGGGACACATGTTGATGTAGAAGAGACATGAAGAAGAGGGGACACATGTTGATGTAGAAGAGACATGAAGAAGAGGGGACACATGTTGATGTAGAGGAGACATGAAGAAGAGGGGACACATGTTGATGTAGAAGAGACATGAGGAAGAGGATTTTGCACAATAGGAGACCTTTAAGTATGTAGTTGCATCTGACTGCCAAACACCTAACCTCTGTTAAGTGCTTTGATCAATCTGTTTGTCATCAATTTAATTATCTATCTAAATAGTTATCACCGTAATATACTGTATTGCATTTCATCTTACTCAACAATATTGAATTGTACATTCTCTTCTTGTACATATCATATTAGTTTACATGTGTATGGACTTCTTGAACAATTGGTTATTTGTATTTCTGTATTTTATTATATATATTGCATTGTTGGAGGCCCCAGGTCAGAATCATTTGGTTGCCATTTCTACACTGTAGCTTTTGTGCATATGACAATAAAACCTTTGGATCTTGAATCTTGTTTCATTGTTGAAGGAGCCTCGGACTTAAGGAAGTGTCATCCAAATGGACGAGGTGCATTCAGCTGCAGGTGGGCCTGTTCTACAAACTACCACTGTAAATATAGCCTGTGCCAATAGGGGCGCTAGGGGCGCCGCCTCACCTCTGTCCAAATTCTAGATTGTAATAACAAATACTTGAATTTGATCAATGTTATACATGTATTCTTTAATGAACAAAGTTAATATTATATAGTTGGTGCCAGTAAAATATATGATCTACAACAAAATATCAATGAAATGGTGTCACGATGTCTAAAGTCACGTGTTTTCAGCCTGGGGCACAGGATACTTTGCCCATTGACCCTCGTTATAAGTTGTACATGTGCAGTCCTTACCTCTTCAATGCAAGAAATATGAGCAGCTCTATGAACATTTAATGCAGCCGTTGACGCCGCCAACCAATTAGAATGCCAATCAGAAAATGAGTTGAGTGAGAGAGAATTGGACGGAGACGGAAGCTGTGTCCTAATTCATCTAATGTGTATGTGAACAAAACTAGATAGCGAATATGAAGAAGGAACATTCAGTATCACTTAAAGAAACACCCTTTGAGAGCAGGACACAGGAGGGAAAGCTGAAAGTAAAAGAGCTTGGGAAAAATGTATGTAAAAAAATAGATGTCATCTGTAATATGACATCTATTTTTGTACTTTGTGTATAACTTTGCTTACATTTTTTGAATTGCCCCCTCTGGAGAAAGATGCACCCGCTGGATCACAGCACTCATATGTTATAAATGGATTTTCTAGTTTTTTTTAGAGAGTTGCTTTTGACCTTTTTAGATATTCATCACTGATTGCTTTTATTTGAAAATAAATAGTACTGGCAGTTTAGTTCAGTTGTTCTTCATCCTTTAATAACATTATCCTTTTGAATCATTTGTAAATGTAAATCATTTTACATTGATTACAATTAATTGTATTACTTGTAGGAGCCAATTAACTGCGGGTATAAAGGTTGGAACCTATGTTTGTTGGTGAGAGGTTCCGCCGTAAGGCCCATACAGTTGTTGACCACACACGGAGAACACACACACACGGGATTACAAGCAAAGCAAAGGTATTGTGTAAACGGTAATATCGTGTGGTGACTATGGAAAGAAGCAGGTAAAATGGAAACCAGTGAAATGGAAATAAATGGACTGTTTCAAACTGGAAACTTTGTTTCTGACCTTTTTTCGGCAGCAAACTTGTGTGCGTCAATTACACCCACCAAGCGGATCCTCAGAGGCTTAAAGCGTTGGCATTACTGTTCAGCCCGGGAGCCCCCGGCAACATCTTGCAAGAAACAGCGTCTGATGGGCGTCGCCTGGGGTAGGTTTCTTCTTTAGCCCCGGACAAATTCTCCCTCAATATTATAATACTATAGCGATCCTGCATAGGATGTTCAGGGTGTCACTCAGGCATCCCCCGTCTCTCTGCCAATCATGGAGCTGCACAGTGATGCTGGTTGAGGTGCGGGCCTGTGGTTGGGGGAGCGGACGGGGGAGGGCGGGGAGTTGTAACGTAGACACTGATATATATATATGTGAGGGGTAGGAGTTAAGTCAGTGTGGGAAGTGTGAGGTAGAACCCCCACAATGTACCTGTACCTGTGATCATCTGTAAAGAACATCTGTTATTAAAGCCTAATAGCGAGAAGCCTGTTTCCGACTCACCTTGTGAACGTTACAATACATTAACCGTACTTTACCTAGAGGACGGCAGGATTGTAATTTCCCGTGTTCGGTGAATGCAACAGAGGCAAGACACCACCAGACCAATCAGAGAGTTGCATGGAAATAAACTTGTTTTATTGGCTGACCTCTCCTCTGTGACAGTGTTTACACTTTAAACTGTCAGCCGCGGACGCCGTCAAAAGACAGCAATTCTCAAGTGGTGGCTCACACAACAACCCCAGAGCCACCACCGGAGCCAGGTGAACAAGGTATGTAAATGTCAGTAAACTTCCAAGCTATGCGAACATGTAAGCAAAGCATAAATTACAGCTACGTTGACGTTACTTTGAATCGCGGGGTAAGCTAAACCGTTAGCAAGTAGCTATAGCTAGCCAGATATATTAAACAAACACTTTGTCATACAATCTAAATGTAATGTTTTTTAGCGTTACCTGGTGATTTCAAAGAAAGCTCTCTGGGAAATGTTGACTTACTGTTCGACATGAAGCTAGAAGCTACCTTACAGTACACATAGGGTTGCCAACTTCCAGAAATGGAGAAACGTCAAAATGTTAAAAAATAAATATTTGAAAAATGGAATTAAGTAATGCAAAGTATACATGATGTGAACATGCACGGTACATCCCCAGATAGCAAAATATGATTGAATCAATGTTGAAATATGGTTAGGCAGAAATATTGAATCCATGTTGAAACCCGGACATTGAAATTAAACAGAAAGCGCAAATTGTTTTAATGTTGAATAAACGCTGGACTTTCAACCAGAACTGACATATAATCAATGTTGATTCAACCATCATCTAAATAGGATTATAAAACGGACAAGTCAAATCAAGCAATCTGATTGGTTCTTAGCCGTGATATACTGAGCGTATACCACGGGTAGAATTGTAAGTTACTTTTCACAACAAGTCAGTATCCCTCCGCGTGTGAGAAAAACAGTATACAGTTGGGCTGTTGCTTTTCAAACTGGAACAAGAAAGTAGCGGAGAAGTAACGGGGCAGAAACCCTCCTTTTTACGCAGCGGTCCATAGACATCAAACGGCAACACATATTCAGTGTGCAGTTCCTTTGGCATCAGGGCAGGGATATCTAGATACTTTCCAAGGTTTGACATAATGAGTGGTGCTACTTTTAAAGCAAGCAACGATGTTTTCAAATCTGTAATCAAAGAGGTCCGCAAAAACACTATCGACCAATCAGATTGCTTGATTTGACTTGTCAGTTTTATAAATATATTTACATTTCTTCCGTTACAAAACAAACTTACAAAGCATAAGATGGAAACATTTAAGATTAACTTCGACCTCCGGGGGGGGGTCTCACTATGGAGGAGTGGATTGAGGAGTGCCATATCTCCAGAAGAAAAAAGCATCTGAACGACGACATGCAGAGCTACGTGAAGCGCAGGTAGACCAACTGGAGAAGTACCACCATTCAAAAGCTTTCTGATGCGGGTCTTGAAAGCAGAGACATGATGACCGTTAGTGGCCACAGGTGCGAAAGCTCTCTCTAGAGCTACTGGAAGCCGAGTCTCGGGGACCAGAGAAAGTGGAGCAATATTCTTTCTCACCACGCCGAGCAACAGCCGAGAACAACCTCAACCTATAAGTGACCTCGTAAGCCATTCTACCGATGCTGGACAGGTTTTCAGTGGCTGCACAATAAACGGCAACAAACACATGAATGTAAATAAATAGCCAAATAATGGATCAACGCTCTCTGTCTAATATGTTCGCTAGCTGTTAGTGTTGTTGCAAAGCAACCACCTTGCATTATGTTTCGTGCAGAACGCAACGGAGGGACTATTTTATTTTGAACCTCATTATTTACTAATAAAAACTATTTAAATTAGAGTGTGTATTTTTCTTTCATATTGCCACACTTGGTAACCGTTTTATAAAAGCAATAGCTCACTTCAGGCCGTGATATATGCTCATTATATCACAGCTAAGGCGGTTGTCGACCCTCCGCTTCGCCCCCCTTAGCTGTGATATAATGAGCATATACCACGGCCTGTCGTGAGCTATTGCTTAAATCTACATGCACATTTTTGGTTGATTTGACATTGAATCAATGTTAGGAATCAACATTGATTCAACCATCATCCAAATGGGAATCTACATGTAAATTGTAGTTGATTTAAGCAATCATACACGAGAGGCCGTTCTCCAGTACAGGCGTACGGACCTCGGCGCAAGCGCCTCGATCCTGCCGCAGTACTGTCGTACCAATAATGACGTTCAAGAACGGCCTCAAGTGTACGATTGCGATTCTATTACACAAACTATCATTGTAATCAACAATATCGTAAAATAATTTCATAATGTGGGCTAATTTACTCACAAACCTACGCTTTCTGCTTGAGTTAATCTCCGTCAGAAAGTAGTTCCTAGAAAGTAGTTCCCATGGTAACAATAGCCGATCAATCGAACACTCCTGCTTCCCCGCTTACGGTTATTGATATAATTATAGTAAATAATATATTATTAACCAATTTATTGAAAACAATTTATTGAAAACAATTCTTGAATTAGGCTATTTAAATATCTGAGTAATCACTGAGTGGGATTAGCGGAATAAATCAAATCAGGCTGTCCATGGTGCTGAAACATTTTGGGTTCAGAATGAAGGCGGATGTTCATGCTGCCATTAAAAGTGCAATTCTTGAAACAGCTCTCCATGAACTCCATGCCAGACTTTTTTGCAGGTGGTGCCGTGATGTTCACGGGTAGGACTACGTTATAGGAAGAGCTTTCCTCCAGTGGCCGTTTCATGGCGTGTCCCGGACCGGCACAAAGCGCGTTGCTCCACATCTTTCTGTTGTCTAGAGATGGAGCCCAGTAGCTGCGAAGCGATGACTCGTTTTTATGTCCGCTAACGGACATGATTTCTCTGGCCGATTTCCAACGAGAGACGTATAACAGTGTAACGGCTGTGTGTCGCTAAACGTCGCTATGGAAACCCAACACACTCTCACTCCCTAAGCGTCCAATAGCGACGTTTGGTCAGTGTCCGTGGCGTCCAATTGTGACGCTCCTAGGCTCCTTCAGCGTCATAAAGGGACGCAAATAGCTTTAAACTGATTTCAATGTATTCCCATCTGCGTCGGGATTTGACGCTCATGGAAGCACGGCATTCGTTTATGCCGGCTGCCCTTAAAGGCAATGTGAGCGTCCATTCCCATTGGATAACGGAGAATTGTACACCCAGAAGTAAGTATTCCTCTTACTGTCAATTGATTTTACAGTGATATCTGCACTACTCATCGACTAAAAAACACCAGATTATCCTTGTTAATTACACAACATTGATTGGTTTAAATTGTGTGCAATGATTTTGTATTTTTCCCCTTCGATTCGGAGAAACAAATATTTTTTCTCAGTAAAGGATGGCAGAAGACACTACACTACCCAGAATCCCCAGCTATCGTTTGGACTACACCATGTGCTCTGTTTGACAAACCCCGTTTTTTTCACCATTCATTCCGATGGCTGGTGTCTATGTCACATGATCTTCAAATTTCTCCCTGCAGAAAAAGAAAACATGGCCGAAATTCGTTTTATTCTCGGTAGAAAATGCCTATTTTAAAGTTAGTTTGGCCATTAAAATGCGTTTTGATGTCATTTGATGCGAGAAATATGAGTTGTTATTTCAGATTATGTGTGCAGTGGATGCACATGATCTTTAGTGTGCTAGTTATTACGAAGATTACTTCAGGAAATCGCGACGTTTTCATTGTTACCAAGGTGGTTGCTAGGGACGCTGCTATCGATATTATTTCTGTTATGTTGTGTAACTGTTTAATGGTGTTATCTTTATTGCTACCCCCTTCCCCGTCAATGTATAGTGTTGGTCCACAGCCTAAACATATTAGTTTAACAAAATCCGCATCTAAAGATAGCCTACGTTATTTTCCCCCTGTACAATTCCAGTCTCACATCTCACAGCACATCGTCATTAACAAATACCGCAAACAGACCGAAAACATTTAAAAAAAATAATAATAATACTTTATTCTGAGTGTGCTTGCTTTTCTCTTTGAAAGTCATCACATAACGGCATTGTAATACACGGTTTGGCTGCATTACATATTACATATCTGCTGTGGTTCTGTATTTATAGAGCCCTGATGAGAAGACAAACATGAGGAACTGAAAACGTGACGTGGATCATAAATATATCAGCCATTAAACAACATCTTACATTTCTTTTCACACAATACGTCTCCTTGCAGTATCAACACTAATTCGGCTCACTTTTATATTTGATCCAATTGGTAGATAGGCTGTATTTACACCATAAAGGTGCACAGCTGATATAAAGGGACACCTGGTGGTTAAAGCATGTTATTGAATTTAATTATTTTTATTATTAGATATTAATAGGATCCCTATAAAGTATATTCATTACTCGTTATTCTCTACTAATTGTTAATTAAAGACTGTATATAATGACTATTTTGCACATCCCTTTCAAGATTTCATGATTTTCTAAGGTTTATTGACATATCATATAGGCCTACACAACTATGGTGTAGTTCTGCACTGAATGAAAAACTTGGGTTGCAGGTTCCTCAATAGTGCATTACAAGACATCTATCTATATTTGTGCATACCTCCAGCAATGTTGAAGCACTTATTTTAACTGATATTATACATAATGTATTATACTCTTATAAGATCTATGTAGATATTTCATCTCCGGCCTTGTCAGGTATTGAACAATCAATAAATAAAGAACACAGAATTGTTGAATATAAAACACAGAATTTGTATGATTATACTAAATGATTTTCAAATAAACACAACTGCATATTTAACTGTTACACATGCTGATGTAACGCAAATGTTCCAACTTGGGATCAATAAAGTATATCTTATCTTAAGCTGATCGATGGCTACTGCCATATTTGCAAAATGTGCCTCTGAACCTTGACAAGTGCATGTTTCAGGCTTATCAATTAATGTAATGTAATGTTATCACAGGGGTCACAAACATAAGACCAGCTGTTAAATAAAGCTCTTCTGACCTTAGCTGGCATGTGGGTATATATATTAATGCTGCCCATAATGGGCACAAGCAATTTTCACCCATTTATTAATTATATGTTTTAAATGTGAGTGTTTCCTGTCCCCTAAACCTCCAGGGATGTACACAGTTGAATACTGGCAACTTCTTATTATGGGAAATACGAAAACGTCAGTAGAGACGTGCCATAGAGAACATGTTGCGAAACACAATAGCCAGCATGTGTAGTTCTGGGGACGGGGTGGGGGAGGGGGGACGCGGTGGACCCGTTCAAATCCAGTTTTGGACAGTCTGCCGTGGTTCCATCCCATTTCAAGTGCTGTTCGAGAATCGGCTTAACCCTCGGAGCACACTCTCCAATCACAGAGCTTGAGGACTATCACGGGGTTTGTCAAACAGAGCACATGGTGTAGTCCAAACGATAGCTGGGGATTCTGGGTAGTGTAGTGTCTTCTGCCATCATTTACTCCTGGGAATGGACGCTCACATTACCTTTAAGGGGAGCCGACATAAACGAATGCCGTGCTTCCATGAGCGTCAAATCCCGACGCAGATGGGAATACATTGCAATCAGTTGAAAGCTATTTGCGTCCCTTTATGACGCTGAAGGAGCCTAGGAGCGTCACAATTGGACGCCACGGACACTGACCAAACGTCGCTATTGGACGCTTAGGGAGTGAGAGTATGTTGGGAAACCACACGATGTAGGCTCATGGAAGTAGTTTCGGTAGGCTAGTGTGTAGGCTAGTGAGTAGGCCACTGGATACTTTGTGATTAGGCACGTTCTATTTGATCGTTGTTTGATCGTGGAATCAAACACGCCTATTGACCAATCAGAGAGCTTGCTCAAACCTATGTGTTATAGAATATTGATTCAACCATCATCCAAATGGGAATTGTGGAAATTGATGTGAGATATTGTACCGAAGAAGTGTGTTACATTTGAAATGGCAGAAAGTCTTGTTGCAATTTCCAGATATTAAAAGAGGTCCCTTTGAGTTTCTCTGGTAATTATAAATAGTAGCAGTTAAGTGAATACTGTTCAAACAATACCTGTGTTTGTGTTTTATAGTGATTTCTCTGTTTTATCCTTTCATAAATGTGAGGACTAAAATGGCGATAGACAAAGGGCTGTTAAGAGTAAACTGGGTTTTATTGCTATGTGGGGGAGAGTATATTCTGTTTAAGATCTCTGGCAGGACATGTTTCAGGGAAGTCTACATATCTTTAATAGTATATGTGTGGGTTTATACATTCCTGTGTGTTAATAGTTGAAGGAACAAAAAGTACATTTTTCCTCTACCATATAGAGAGGTTTTTTATAGATTCCTGAAACAATGTTCCCTTTTTCTTAAAAGTAGATTAGCGCAATAGTCTTTTTGTTTGACTTTTTACCTGTTTATCAAAAGAGTGTTTTAAGCTATTTGTGAAGAAGAAAGATGCAGAATTAATGGTGATTTCTGTTTTGAGTGAAAAGATTATTGTTTTTCTGGGTTAAACCATCGATAGGCTTTGCAAATTGGGAGGGACATTTCCCCTGATTTTAATGAGGTGCATCCTGCAGGCCTTCCCAACACCTGTGGCTTTCAAAGCTGCCCGCGCTGATTCCCTGTGAGATAGCGTTTTGGTATCTCCCAAATGAAACTCCACCCCTTTGTTGGTTTTGGGACGTGCAACTTGTTGCTTCGTCCTCTCTTCACGCGCGGCCCGGACCGGGAGGTCGGGGCAGCCTGTGAACAAGGCCAGGAGTAGGCATACTCCTGACATTACTCCTTCAAAATGGCGACCCCGACAACGTCATGACGTGGAGACGTAAGGACGTGCCGACGTGGTGACGTCATGAGTGTTTTGTTTTGAGGAACATGGGCAGCCAGCGGAAGAAGGGAGATGCCTGGAATAATATTTGACAACTATGGATCCAACTGAAAGGTAAAACGGACGCCTGTTTCTATCGAAGGTCTGTAATTGGCTCAAGCTAAATTTTAGAGTTGTCAAAGATATTTCCAGGTGTCATTTACGGTAAAGAGTGCAATGTAGATATTTAAATAACATAGGTAGGTAACGAAGGACTACTTATATTGCATCGGTAGGTAACAAAGGACTACGGTTAAAATGATGCAATGCATATATTAGAATAGGTAGGTAACGATGGACTACTGATATTGATAAAGCAACGGTTAGGAACCTCGGGGATATGCTACACGTGAAGCGACGAGAAATGTAAGACGAAGGTGCAAGGCCCCGTTGGTTTTAGAGAAATCAAGTCGGCAATTTCAGTCGGGGAAGTCCAGTGGGTTTCATAAGAAATGATATCCACCCAGGACGAATCTGAATAATGCTTCTTCAGCTTCATAGGAAGCTGGAGTGTATTATATGTTATAAATCCAAGGGAGAGATACGCACATTTCAAAAAGCCATTTTGAAACGAACGGAATCTCGTTCTCTTGTTCTGTGGGGTTATTAATCTAAAAAAGCTCGATAGACTGTACGGGGAATAATTTTCTGTGAAAAATTACTAATAAGATAAGGGAGAAAAGTCAGATAAAGACATGCGAAGTCAGGCTGGAGGCAGGCTGGAGGCGTGGGTTCGAGAAAGCCCCCACTTCACAGCTTTCCTCTGAAAAAGGAGGGAATAACATTGAAGATTAATAGATCAATGTGTCGTAGATATTTAAATAAATAAGAAACATTGCATTGTGAATTTCGTGGTATTTGTCATTTACTGTGAAGTTTACTTATATTTCAGAGGCATTTATTGCATACAGTAACGTGGAGGGAAAGTAATAATAGCTTTTGCTGAGTATATGAAGCAGGTTAAAGTTTGATTCAAATTGAACATAATAGTGGATTATTCCACCTAGTGTTTTTGTAATATCATTAGTAGACATTAATTGTGTTTGTAAGTTTATGAAGAAAGAGTACAAAGTAAACGAGAGGTTGTTATAAGTTTGTCAGTCAGAATGAATCTGTTAAATGGTTACGCATGACAGAGGTGTTGAACAAACACACAGGTGATTGATGAGGGGAAACTTGAGCCGGCAGCTGCAGGGCACAGGGAGGAAAAGAGAAAGACAAGTAGATGTTTTGAAGAGTTCAGAGAGAGTAAAACTTGTTTCTAAATAATGTCATATTGTTTTGTGAGTAAACATGAAATAAAAATATGTTTACTAGATATAACAACAACATGCTTATCTAGGTTGACAGAAAACTGCTATTAACCAGTTTCAGCAGCTACTGTCATATCTGTGTTCTAAAGAGAACATATGTTGCATTTACAATTCATATTAAGGAAGTTCACAATTGATACCATTAAATACCGTTTTGGATTAATAGGGCGTGTTTGTCAAACACTCGTGCTCAGATGGAATAAAGTGTTGAGATGTTCTCAAGAGTGGGAGTTTTCACAACGCTTTTTAGTTTGTTTTGAGACAATTAAGTGATAAGGACAGAAAACTGTTCCGTGATGATTTCTTTAGGTTTGAGCTTTAGTAATAGAGATTACATTTTGTAAGGAAACCTTTCCGGCAATAATAAGTGTTCAAACATATATATTCATTAAATATGATCAGATTACTTGTTTTTCAATTATAGCGCTAAATACAGTTAGTTTTGTATTTTGTTACAGATCTAACCTGCTTGTAACACAACTTAGATAAACAATTTCAAAAAGAATAGAATAAGCAAGTGGTTAAAGGGGGTTTCCTGTCTGGCTCATTTGATTTAGAACTGAAGTAAGGAAGAATAGTGTTTTATGAGTCATTCCTCATGGTTTCTAAAGATTAATCATCAGTTTGTATGGACTTTGATGTAGAGATAGGATCATGGTGGAGAAGGAAGACCTTTTTTGGTTTCAAATTAAAGAAGATTTTAAAGATGAAGTAAGCAGGACTTCAACTAGACAAAAGAGATTTTACAATGTGGTTTTACTACTTTTAATGGAGTAAAGAATCTGGGTAGACTACTACCATTGATTTGTTTTAACATTCACATGTTTCAGCATTCCTGACCATATAGACACTCAGCCGTTTTATTTTGTAACCCTTTGGGAGAGAGATTTAAATTGAGTTTATCTCCAGTTGCTGATTTATTGTGATTACAGCGGCACTGGAAAGTTGTGCGCCACCTTTGGGTTGTACTCTGAATCAGTGTGTTGGTGAAGAGTTGCTCACTACAGAAACAGAAGAACTGTGCAAAGAACGCATCTGAGGAGGGTTTGACATTTTGCGTGTACCTCGTTGCCAAGGCAACAGTGGTGGGAAGAGGAACAGCAGTTTTTGGGGATTCCTGCTGTGCAGAGGACAACGTGTGTCTGCTGACTGTAGCACATTGATCCAGAGGTGCCTTCCCCCTCAGGACATCCCAGTGCAAGAGTTTCATTGATCCAATTGGCTACAGCTGCAGAGGACAACGCATTACTGACTGTTCACATTGTGACAAGATCTTGAGACAGGCTGGTCTCAGACGGTTCAGACTCTGAGGAAAATATGCGATGATTTGACAGCATAACTGTGCAAGAGTTTTCCAGAGGGTGGTGTACAACAATAACATTAGTGTTTGAGAGGGGAGGCTGATTGTTTAAACGATGGTCTGGAATACTGAAAAGATTAAAGTTTAATATTTTTGGTTAGCAAACATTATTAGGTCACACATAATAATCTAGACATATAAACTAACTATGAGTAAAGGGATTAATGGAGTTCATATCCTGGGGAGGGTTAGTTATGTTGCGAATACTTCGCAGGGTATTTGCTAATGTATTTTGAAGAACAAAAAAAACAAGGACACAAGTCCAATTTTGTTTTGTTTTTAGATTGAATTGTCCGTTACCAAAACTGTTCACCTTGTGTCTAGATTTGGACTTTGATGGTAAGGGAGTATTTAGGCTTATTTTTATACATCTGACATTTTAAAATATGTTGGCTAGTCACCAGATAGACATTGGTTAAGAACTTTTCTGAAGATTGAATATTTGTTCCATTTCTACATATTCCTATTTAAAAAGTAATTTTAGAGTAAAGAGGGCTGATGCTGAAATGGGAAATAATGTGGGGCCTTCAATCACCCATTGTAATGGTGCATACTATTGACGACCAATAGGGAGGAGGGGTCACTCGACCCACCCTGCAGTGGGTTTTTAAAAATCTTACTTGCAGCTTCACAGGAAGCGCACAACACCAGATTATGAGTTTAGAGGACTAGCGTCACCACCTCCTAATGGACATTCATTTAGTTAGTAATTAACTGACATTTAGAGATGTTAAAAAGTAAAAACATACCTACCATGAGGGATAATTCCTCAGTTCAGCTACAAACCATTGATGAAATTACTTCTGTTTTTAGGTCCTTGATAGAGGAAGGAGTGAATGTTACATGTTCGGACACCCAGGGTTCCACGCACGGTTAAAGACGTTAACATTGTTTTTTAGGTATACCGGAATTGAAGATACATGGGTATAGTGAGAGATGAAGAGCTACACAGGTCGTAGTAGAGGTTTGACTCAAGATAATAATTGTGTGCACAAGTTTCTGAATTACATCTATTAGACGTGTTGATATTGATTAGGTGTTAATGAACTGCAGTAGTAGTACAATAAGGAAGTGACATTTTTTGGCTAACACTTTTCAGGGAATTTGGGAAACCGCTGTTCCAATAAAAAGTTAGAGATATCTTGAACATTATAGTTGTAATTGTGAATTAATAAATGATGGCGCTCCATATATACAGATTTTTATAGACTGAGGATGCTGGCCTGTGCTGGAAGATCGGAGTCTCTGCAGAGCACGACACATGGCCAAAAAGACTGAGACCAACTGACCTTTGACCCTGACCGACAGGGTAACTTGGGAAGGCACTGTCAATGACTGACTCTGAGGTGTACCTGACCAAACCTGACTTTACAACCTGTGAGTGTGAGTGAGTGTATGTCTGCATCTGATCAGTGCAACTGCATGATTTAAAACAATGACTAATCAAGCATGTTTTTGGACTAACACATTATTTTTGTGTGATAATAATGTGTGAAATGAGAGGTTTCCTAACATTGCACAAAAGGGGAAACCGTTTCTAATCTACTTGATATTTCACTCCCACAGGAGGTGGCGGTTTGCAGAATGTGAAACTCAAACTATGACATTTGAAGATTCTGTTTCTTTTAGGACTGAAAGATGGAGAGACACACTTCATTTCACTGAAGTGTTTACTGTGGAAATGATGGATGTACATTTGGGAAAAATGTTTGGTATTGTCTTATAATCCATTATGACCTGAAGGTTTTCTTACCATACAGGATTTTATTTACACATGAGTTAATGTGTAAAAAAGGGGGAGTGTAAACTTCACAATGTACATTTTTCATTTAGGGACTGAAAGGAAGCGGCTGCTCCAACTCCATTGTTCAATCTGACCATTGAATGACAGTTTTAGAATTGACCTGCTCCATATTTGGGGATAACATACTGTTTGATGAATGTTGACATGTCTCTAATATTGATTGAGTTATAGCAGGTAACACAGATAAAGAATCAGTGGCCAAGGGGCTGCTGTGAGAGATGTAAGTCCAGAATGGAATACTGAAGAAGCTGACCTGTGAGTAATGTTTCAACAGACAACATCATGTAACTAGCCTGGTAAAGAAGTAAAAGCCATAGACTTTATTGTTTAGGTCATTATGGGGATATACATTTCATCTAAATTCATAATAGAAAGACATTTGATGACAGTTTGTTGGAATTCTGTATTCATTTTTTCAGCGGGATAATATCTAAGCACTGACGGGTAGAAGCAGTATCACCAGGAAGCCATTCACTTTGTTAGTATTGTGATTTTGGTTGTTTTTGAATCCATAACATTAGTCTTTACCCGAAACATTAGCAGTTCAAATCATATTTAGATTTTTAATGGGATCTCAGGGATTTCATTTAAAAATAAACACAGATGCTTGTCAGAAATTCAGAGCTATTGAAATATGTTATTTAGTTTACCTAAAGATGTTGGGGTTCTTATTTAGTTGGCACAGTCCAAGTATTAAGATTCTGAAGCTGCACAATTAATTTAGAAAACCTGTGCACAGACGTCTGTTGTTTTAAGACACCCCACCAACAGGCTCCAAGTGGCCACGCACTGGTGGGTCAAACAGCCGAGGGCCCCAGAGCCCGGAGCGTAGGCTTGAGGGATTTGTATCAGATTTCTCCACACAGGTTGTTGACACCAAAAGGGGGACCCGAGACGCAGGAGGCGGACTGTCAACCCCAGGCTCTCCGGCCCCGACCGAGTGACCCAGAGGACATCCCATGCCGTCCGCCTACAAGGAAAGGGGGACAACTGGTACCACTGGAGCCAGTGTGCGGTGGGGAAACCACCTGCTAGGACCAGGGGACGACATCAAGACGGATCTGAGTCTCGTCATGGAGGTCGACACGGATGCTGTCATCAGCGGACTGGAGGAGAAGGACCTCGAGGACATCCATGCAGCAGACGACTTGGAAGCAGCTGGCAGTGGGCTGGGGGACTTGTCGAGGCAGCAGAGGAGTCTACTTCTCTCTGATCAGTTCCACCCGTGAAGGGAAAGCCGCATCTCCCCCTCCCTATCAGCTGTCGTGTGGGCTATTCCTTTGGGGGGGGGGCGGGCAGGCGGGCTGATGATTCACCACCAGGAGACTGCTTCTTAGCACTCAGCTGCCCCCTCATGGTTCCTTCACTGCCATGGGAAGTGATGTTCTGTTCCTTCACAATTTCAAATACTTTGGATCTCAGTTTCTGATGATATTGGAGAGGAATGACAATAGTTATGTTTCAAGTGCCTTGTGTAAGTTGCACTCTTTTAGAAGAGTGCAAAAGGGGGATTGCAGCATCTGATATTTAAGAAGTGTGTTACATTTGAAATGGCAGAAAGTCTTGTTGCGATTTCTAGATATTAAAAGAGGTCCTTTGAGTTTCTCTGGTAATTATAAATAGTAGCAGTTAAGTGAATACTGTTCAAACAATACCTGTGTTTGTGTTTTATATTGATTTCTCTGTTTTATCCTTTCATAAATGTGAGGACTAAAATGGCTATAAACAAGAACTGTTTAGAGTAAACAGGGTTTATTACTCTGTGGGGGAGGTGGAGCAAGACCCCACTGTGGTATCTGGAATTTGGGGGGATGTGTGTATGTGTGGAGGCTGCAGAAATAGGAGACAGTGAATGTCAGAGGTGTTTGTTTGAGATGACCGGAGAAGATGACCAGTTAAACTCTACCCCTTCCTGTTTCTGTTGGGATGAAAGGCTATTCAGCCTTTTGCTCTCTCTCTCTCTTCTCGCGCCGCTCGGACCGGAAGGTCGTGCCGGCCTTTGAACAAGGGCCAGGAGTAGGCCTACTCCTGACATTATGCATATGATATGATATGGTTTTGTATGGTAATGTATTGATTGTATTGCATTGTTATATTACCATTAAATAGATTATTGTTAAACGGTTAATTGTATACCTCTCTGAAGAACCAGCACCTTACCGTGGTAGAGAGGTTTGTGTGCCCTGATGAACCTGGGGGCTGTGTTGTCTGGAACCTTGTGTTCCTGGTAGGGTCTCCCATGGCAAATTGGTCTCAGGCAAGGGGCCAGACTAAGATTGGTTCAAAAGACCTCATGAAAGGAAAAACAAGAAGTGAGGATACCCGGCCCGGAGGAAGCCCGGGGTCCCCTTCTGGAGCCAGGCCCAGAAGGAGGACTCGTCGGCGAGCGTCTGGTGGCCGGGCTTGCCACGGAGCCCGGCCGGGCCCAGCCCGAAAAGGCAACGTGGGCAACACCTCCGCTTCTCTGTCCCGCGGGCCCACCACCTACGGGAAACATCGATGGGGTCGGGTGCGCTGCCAGACGGGTGGCAGTGAAAGCGGAGGGTCTCGACGGACCAGACCCGGGCGGCAGAAGCTGGCTTTGGGGACGTGGAACGTCACCTCTCTGGGGGGGAAGGAGCCGGAGCTTGTGCGGGAGGTGGAGCGGTACCAGTTGGATCTGGTTGGGCTCACCTCTACGCACAGCGTCGGCTCTGGAACCTTACTTCTGGATAGGGGTTGGACTCTATTCTTCTCCGGAGTTGCTCAAGGTGTGAGGCGCCGGGCGGGTGTGGGGATACTCACAAGTCCCCGGTTAGGTGCTTCGTTGTTGGAGTTTACCCCAGTGGACGAGAGGGTCGCCTCCCTACGCCTGCGGGTTATGGGGGGGAAAACTCTGACTGTTGTGTGTGCTTATGCACCCAACAGCAGTTCAGAGTATTCGGCCTTCTTGGAGACCCTGGAAAGAGTCCTGTATGGGGCTCCTGAAGGGGACTCCTTAGTCTTGCTGGGAGACTTCAACGCACATGTGGGCAATGATGGAGACACTTGGAGGGGCGTGATTGGGAGGAACGGCCCCCCTGATCTGAACCGGAGTGGTGGTTTGTTACTGGACTTCTGTGCTAGTCATGGATTGGCCATAACAAACACCATGTTCGAACATAAGGATGCTCATAAGTGTACGTGGTACCAGAGCACCCTAGGCAGAAGGTCCATGATCGATTTCGTTATCGTATCATCGGACCTGAGGCCGTATGTTTTGGACACTCGGGTAAAGAGAGGGGCGGAGTTGTCAACTGATCACCATCTGGTGGTGAGTTGGGTCGAGTGGCGGGGGAAGCCTCTGGATAGACCTGGTAAGCCCAAACGTGTAGTTCGGGTGAACTGGGAACGTCTGGAGGAGGCCCAAGTTCAGGAGGCCTTCAACTCACACCTCCGGCGGAGCTTTTCGGGGCATTCCTGTGGAGGTTGGGGACATTGAACCAGAGTGGTCGGTGTTCAAAGCCTCTATTGCCGAAGCCACGGTGGGGAGCTGTGGTCTCAAGGTCTTAGGTGCCTCAAGGGGCGGTAACCCTCGAACCTCCTGGTGGACACCGGTGGTCAGGGAAGCCGTCCGACTGAAGAAGGAGGCCTTCAGGGATTTGTTATCCCGGGGGACTCCCGAAGCAGTTGCAAGGTACCGACAGGCCCGAAGGGCAGCAGCCTCATCCGTGGCCGAGGCAAAGCAGCGGGTGTGGGAGAAGTTCGGAGAAGACATGGAGAAGGACTTTCGGGCGGCACCAAAGTTGTTCTGGAAAACTGTCCGACACCTCAGGAGGGGGAAGCAGGGAACCATCCAAGCTGTGTACAGTAAGGATGGGACGTTGTTGACCTCAACTGATGGAGTGTTGGGACGTTGGAAGGAACACTTTGAGGAACTCCTGAACCCGACAACTCCGCCCTCTATGTTAGAGGCAGAGCTGGAGTATGACGGGGGATCAACGCCAATCTCCCGGGGGGAGGTCACTGAGGTCGTCAAACAACTCCACAGTGGCAAAGCCCCGGGGGTGGATGAGATCCGCCCGGAAATGCTGAAGGCTCTGAGTGTTGAGGGACTGTCATGGTTGACACGTCTCATCAACGTTGCGTGGAAGTCGGAAACGGTACCGAAGGAGTGGCAGACCGGGGTGGTGGTCCCCCTTTTCAAAAAGGGGGATCAGAGGGTGTGTGCCAATTACAGAGGCATCACACTACTCAGCCTCCCCGGGAAAGTTTACTCCAAGGTACTCGAAAGGAGGGTCAGGCCGATTGTCGAACCTCAGATTGAGGAGGAACAATGCGGATTCCGTCCTGGTCGTGGAACGACGGATCAGCTTTTTACTCTCGCAAGGATCCTGGAGGGGGCCTGGGAGTACGCTTATCCGGTCTACATGTGTTTTGTAGACTTGGAGAAGGCGTATGACCGGGTTCCCAGGGAGTTACTGTGGGAGGTGCTGCGGGAGTATGAGGTGAGGGGGTCTCTACTCAGGGCCATCCAATCTCTGTACTCCCAAAGCGAGAGCTGTGTCCGGGTCCTCGGCAGTAAGTCGGACCCATTTCCGGTGAGGGTTGGCCTCCGCCAGGGCTGCGCTTTGTCACCAATCCTGTTTGTAATATACATGGATCGGATTTCGAGGCGTAGTCGTGGGGGGGGGGGTCTGCAGTTCGGTGGACTAAGGATTGCACCACTGCTTTTTGCAGATGATGTGGTTCTGATGGCTTCATCGGACTGCGACCTTCAGCACTCACTGGATCGGTTCGCAACCGAGTGTGAAGCGGCTGGGATGAGGATCAGGACCTCCAAATCTGAGGCCATGGTTCTCAGCAGGAAACCGATGGACTGTCCACTCCAAGTAGGGAATGAGTCCTTACCCCAAGTGAAGGAGTTCAAGTATCTCGGGGTCTTGTTCTCGAGTGAGGGATCAATGGAGCGTGAGATGGGCCGGAGAATCGGAGCAGCGGGAGCGGTATTGCAGTCGCTTTACCGCACCGTTGTGACGAAAAGGGAGCTGAGCCGGAAGGCAAAGCTCTCTGTCTACCGGGCCATTTTCGTTCCTACCCTCACCTATGGTCATGAAGGATGGGTCATGACCGAAAGAACGAGATCGCGGATACAAGCGGCCGAGATGGGTTTCCTCCGCCGGGTGGCTGGTGTCTCCCTTAGAGATAAGGTGAGAAGTTCGGTCATCAGGGAGGGACTCGGAGTTGAGCCGCTCCTCCTTCGCGTCGAAAGAAGCCAGTTGAGGTGGTTCGGGCACCTAGTTAGGATGCCACCTGGGCGCCTCCCTAGGGAGGTGTTCCAGGCACGTCCAGCTGGGAAGAGACCAAGGGGTAGACCTAGGACCAGGTGGAGGGACTATATCTCTTCGCTGGCCTGGGAGCGCCTTGGGATCCCCCAGTCAGAGCTGGTTGATGTCGCCAGGGAAAAGAAAGTTTGGGGCTCTCTGCTGGAACTGCTACCCCCGCGACCCGACCACGGATAAGCGGGAGAAGATGGATGGATGGATGGATGGTTAATTGTATGCTCTGGAGTCCTTCCTGTATGATAACCAGCTTGTTAGCGACGCGCAGAGATTTGGAATGCGGACTAGTAATCCCTACAAATTTCTATCAATATCTCATAAGCTTACAGCACCGTCCAAGCTAGTTTAAAACTGAGTGTTGTTAAATCCATTTCCAGTCTGTCTCCATCTTCATTTCCCACATCAGTTAGAATATGTATTTTTTGGTTTAGCCACGACCTTATGTCTGAAACACGACTGCACTTCCCCACAGCCATATTAGGGTCTGTAATTCAGAGATGATAAGAGTCATGGAGCCAGTGGTGATTCTAGAGCTGTGGGGGCCGGAGGCAAACATTCACTGGGGGCCCCTCGAACCAGATTTTCACCCCCACGCACAGCCGACAGCACCCAGCAGAGCAATGGGACGAAGCTTAAGATAAGAAGCTGCATTTCACAGCGCGCTATGCATGGGGCAGCCATTGAGGGGGTTCCCCGACATGTCGTTGCAGTAAATGAAAGGGTGTTTCATGTTGTCGTTGCTGTGGACCTTCTTCATCTACCTTCTTTGGGGGCCCCCTTCTGCTTCGGGGCCCCAAGCATGCAGTTGCCTGCCTTGCCTGTTCGCTAGCGGCGCCCCTGCATGGAGCTAACCTTCTTGATGTTTTAATTTGTGCTTGTAAAAATTATAATAGCATTATAATCAATAAATAAAACATTAAAATAGTATAAAAAATGTTTTCTTACAAAATAAGAAACATTATAAAAATTAAATAATCCACCAAAATAATTACATATTAAGTTAAAAAATAATAAAATAGAAATTCATAGAAATTATAATGAACAAACTAAGAGTACACTTTTTTTTAAATTAGAATAAAACATTTTTTAATAAAAACAAACTTTAAAAACAATTATATAACGACATTTAAAATAAAAAACAATATTAATACAAAATAAATCAAATAAAAAAAGGCATACAAATAAATTATAATCATGACAAAAATGTAATTAAATAAAAGAACGACATTTAAAAATGTAATTAATAAATCATTAAAAAAAATACATAAAGAAACATGAAAATTAAATTAAAAAAGAAATAAAATAATTTAATAAAAGGCTATTCATGTTCTTAGGTCCTTTTTTTGGTATAATAACGTTATTATTACTATTACTAATGAATTTTTCAGTTATCATGTTTTGTGTGTGAGCAGGAGTCAAACACGTGATCTGTGTGAGAGCCAATCAAAAGCCAACAGGTCATGAATTCCGATTTATTTATTTTTTACCGGAAGAGAAGAAAATGGCTGCGGCTGCGAGGAACGGGAAGAGCGGACTTCTGGAAAAAGTGAGGATTTAAGAGTTATTGTTTTTATTCCTCTGGGTTTCATTCTGTCCCGGAGCTCAGGCTGCTGCTGCGGGGGGATCCGCTCAGCCTGAGCCGGGGGAGAGGCGATATCTGCGGCTAGAGATACGCTAACGTTTTAGCATGCTAAAGCTAAGCTAACGTTAGCATGCTAAAGTAAACATATGTTTTTATTAAGATTTCCTTTATTCATCCCACAGAGAGGTTATCTAGCAGTTTAGATAGAGAGGAAACATACACATAACATACTATTAGATAAAGAAAAGCATGCACATAGTATTTAAAATGAAACCATATCAAATACAAATGTACAGAAGAACACATTCAGATAATTCACAATCAGAATCTGTTTTTTTAAGTACACTTGCAAGACATTTGCTTTGATATAAATGATACAAACAGAGACACAGAAAGAAGAAACAACGTAGCAAAAAAATAACACACAAATAGGTATATTATAAAAGCTATTTTGAGATCATACCAAATGAAGACAATAAATACTCAAAATATAATTACGTGAGAAACTGAGTACAGTAAAAATATATATGAAAAATATTACATTCAAAGTTTAGAGAAATGTGCGACATGTTGTTTCCAAGATGAGACAGAACAAGACGGTTCAGAATAAAGACAGACCAGCAGCAGGAAAGGAAAGTGTGTGAAGAGTTTCCGTCTGACTGTTTAAACAGGTTGAAGAATATGAGAGAGAAATATAAAAAAGTCATACATTTAAAAGGCACCTATCATCCTCTTCTTCATGTCTCTTCTACATCAACATGTGTCCCCTCTTCTCCATGTCTCTTCTACATCAACATGTGTCCCCTCTTCTTCATGTCTCTTCTACATCAACATGTGTCCCCTCTTCTCCATGTCTCTTCTACATCAACATGTGTCCCCTCTTCTTCATGTCTCTTCTACATCAACATGTCCCCTCTTCTTCATGTCTCTTCTACATCAACATGTGTCCCCTCTTCTCCATGTCTTCTACATCAACATGTGTCCCCTCTTCTTCATGTCTCTTCTACATCAACATGTGTCCCCTCTTCTCCGTGTCTCTTCTACATCAACATGTGTCCCCTCTTCTTCATGTCACTTCTACATCAACACGTGTCCCCTCTTCTTCATGTCTCTTCCACATCAACATGTGTCCCCTCTTCTTCATGTCTCTTCTACATCAACATGTGTCCCCTCTTCTTCATGTCACTTCTACATCAACACGTGTCCCCTCTTCTTCATGTCTCTTCTACATCAACATGTGTCCCCTCTTCTTCATGTCACTTCTACATCAACATGTGTCCCCTCTTCTTCATGTCTCTTCTACATCAACATGTGTCCCCTCTTCTTCATATCTCTTCTACATCAACATGTGTCCCCTCTTCTTCATGTCTCTTCTACATCAACATGTGTCCCCTCTTCTCCATGTCTCTTCTACATCAACATGTGTCCCCTCTTCTCCATGTCACTTCTACATCAACATGTGTCCCCTCTTCTCCATGTCTCTTCTACATCAACATGTGTCCCCTCTTCTTCATGTCTCTTCTACATCAACATGTGTCCCCTCTTCTTCATGTCTCTTCTACATCAACATGTGTCCCCTCTTCTTCATGTCTCTTCTACATCAACATGTGTCCCCTCTCCTTCATGTCTCTTCTACATCAACATGTGTCCCCTCTTCTTCATGTCTCTTCTTCATCAACATGTGTCCCCTCTTCTCCATGTCTCTTCTACATCAACATGTGTCCCCTCTTCTCCATGTCACTTCTACATCAACATGTGTCCCCTCTTCTTCATGTCTCTTCTACATCAACATGTGTCCCCTCTTCTTCATGTCTCTTCTACATCAACATGTGTCCCCTCTTCTTCATGTCTCTTCTACATCAACATGTGTCCCCTCTCCTTCATGTCTCTTCTACATCAACATGTGTCCCCTCTCCTTCATGTCTCTTCTACATCAACATGTGTCCCCTCTTCTTCATGTCTCTTCTTCATCAACATGTGTCCCCTCTTCCTCATGTCTCTTCTACATCAACATGTGTCCCCTCTTCTTCAAGTCTCTTCTACATCAACATGTGTCCCCTCTTCTTCATGTCTCTTCTACATCAGCATGTGTCCCCTCTTGAAACAGAGGGGATTATGGGTAATGCTGCAATGATCTGTTTGGTGTTTCAGCCAATCAGAGACAGGCTCTGAATATATCTGACACCTGATATATATATTGAAGAAGAGGATGATAAGGGACCTTTAAAATAGATATTAAAAATGAAAAATGTCGGGTGAATAACAAAATCCATAAATATAGGAAAACATGTCCAGATTATTTATGAAAAATAGCAAAGAATTAAATGAAAATATGTCTAAAAATATATGAAACATTTAATAATTTTGGGGTAAAAAGGGAAAGTAAACTTGTGTTGGAGTCCACAGCCATTCAGCGTATTTATCTCTGACATATTTGCTTAAGAAGTGCTTTTTGAAGAACACTTTTTATAGTTGTGTCGTTGATCTCGTTCCATGCTGCAGACGCACCGCAGCTGCTACCGCTGTACCCTTTATAGGATCCCTATTCCCACCGAGTCGCTGCTTAAATGTGTGTTTACTTATTAACGCACTGATGTCTTCATGGAATACAAATATGATTAATTTTCACTTTTAAACCTCTTCAGTGGAGGATCGATGAGAAGCCGGTGAAGATCGACAAGTGGGACGGAGCGGCCATGAAAAACTCTCTGGACGACGCCGCCAAGAAGGTGAGCTCTTATTGTGAAAGGGTGTCAGAGTGAGTGTGTTGTGTTCAGGTGCTGTGTGTGAAGCAGCAACTCTAGTGCGTCAGGTGTTATTCATCAGGCTTCAGTCCACTTGCAGAGAGATTGAGTTTCATTAAAGCCATCATTTCGCCTCTCTGGATATAAATGTTTTTATTAGTGGTGCCCGATAATTATCGTCCCGATATTAGGAATTATGACGTCATCCCGATAAACCCGATACAATTATTAATAGCCCCGATAATATACAATTTATTTTTTGGGTAAAAGAAAGAAGTGCTGCAGTGTGGGTGGATTGGGATGAGGGGCGCTTGTTTTTCACTCGGCTCCTCCCGCACAGCCAGTACTGTGGTGTTAGTGGTTTAGGAAGAGGGGAGTTCTTCACAAAGCCAGCGCTCCCTAACTCACGCCTGGCTGAGACGTGAATGTCGTGCGGCCGTGAAGCCAGGACAGCAAACAAACATGTCGTCGGTAGTATGGGACTATTTCAAAGTTTCAGAGTGAGATAGTTCGCTTGCTATTTGTATTAACAGATGCAGAAGTTCCACGAGGAGGGAGAAGGCAACGAGCTATAATACTTCCAACCTGATCAGTCGCCTGAAACATCGCGGTGTGTTCAAAGCGTACGAAGACGCCTGCGCTGCTAAACTAGCTGCGAATCCAAAGCCAGCTGCAAAGGCACCGGGGCTTTCACCTATCGACGAGGCTTTTGAAAAAGGAGAAGTTTGCCAGAGACGACCCCAGGGCTAGTTTTGTTCATAGTAGTAATGCTCATGTCCTTTGCTCACTACTAGTCTGTTTTTTACCACCAGGTGTGCAAAAACTACAGGTACATTTAATATATGTATATTATATTACTTATCGGGTATCGGTCTTGAGAAGCAGGAAGTTATCGGTATCGGTTTCAAAAAACCAATATCGTGCATCCCTATTATGACTCATCCTGATTTGCTTTATGGATTAAGAGCTGAAGGATGCTCAGTTAAAAATGGGAGGCATACATTTGATATATTACTCGGTAATTTACACGATTAGCTGTTGTGTTCTGAGGCCTGTCCTACGAAGCCGGTTCAACCTAACCTGGATATGTTGGAGTTAGCCGGTTGGCCTAATCCAGAACATACGCGCTCTCGCTAAGCGGTCCTACAACGCGGGTTATCAAGTGGATCGCTCAGCCAGCCGTGTCCTATCTAGTTAGGCGTTCACATGAGAGGGGTGGTATCTGGAGCATTCGACCAATCACAGACATGGAGAAGCGCACTGACAGCGCAGCGTCATACTCCCTGAATGAAAAGTCAACTATAATATTAGACATATGAAGAAGTTAAAGTTTAAACATGACTTAAACACTTGATCAGGATCAAAGCTGCAAGGTGAACACAGCTGGAGCAGAACAAGTGTTGGAATGCGTCCATCAACAGGTTCATGATATCACGACTCAGAGTTTCCTCAACTTAACGTGTTGCTAAAATAACCCTTCTCATCCAGTCTGTGACGCTGTGAGTGCTGCACGGCCAGACACGCTCAGGGACTCGGATCAGGAGACATATGAAACATTATGAAGTGATATGCCGCGGACTGTACTTAATGTACTCTGATCCGGGTACTGATGCTGACTGGACTTAGTGTACTCTGATCCGGGTCCTGATGCTGACTGGACTTAGTGTACTCTGATCCGGGTTCTGATGCTGACTGGACTTAGTGTACTCTGATCCGGGTACTGATGCTGACAGGACTTAGTGTACTCTGATCCGGGTTCTGATGCTGACTGGACTTAGTGTGCTCTGATCCGGGTACTGATGCTGACTGGACTCAGTGTACTCTGATCCGGGTCCTGATGCTGACTGGACTCAGTGTACTCTGATCCGGGTTCTGATGCTGACTGGACTTAGTGTACTCTGATCCGGGTACTGATGCTGACTGGACTTAGTGTGCTCTGATCCGGGTACTGATGCTGACTGGACTCAGTGTACTCTGATCCGGGTCCTGATGCTGACTGGACTCAGTGTACTCTGATCCGGGTTCTGATGCTGACTGGACTTAGTGTACTCTGATCCGGGTACTGATGCTGACTGGACTCAGTGTACTCTGATCCGGGTACTGATGCTGACTGGACTCAGTGTACTCTGATCCGGGTACTGATGCTGACTGGACTCAGTGTACTCTGATCCGGGTTCTGATGCTGACTGGACTTAGTGTACTCTGATCCGGGTACTGATGCTGACTGGACTCAGTGTACTCTGATCCGGGTACTGATGCTGACTGGACTCAGTGTACTCTGATCCGGGTACTGATGCTGACTGGACTCAGTGTACTCTGATCCGGGTCCTGATGCTGACTGGACTCAGTGTACTCTGATCCGGGTCCTGATGCTGACTGGACTCAGTGTACTCTGATCCGGGTACTGATGCTGACTGGACTCAGTGTACTCTGATCCGGGTTCTGATGCTGACTGGACTCAGTGTACTCTGATCCGGGTCCTGATGCTGACTGGACTCAGTGTACTCTGATCCGGGTACTGATGCTGACTGGACTTAGTGTACTCTGATCCGGGTACTGATGCTGACTGGACTCAGTGTACTCTGATCCGGGTACTGATGCTGACTGGACTCAGTGTACTCTGATCCGGGTACTGATGCTGACTGGACTCAGTGTACTCTGATCCGGGTCCTGATGCTGACTGGACTCAGTGTACTCTGATCCGGGTCCTGATGCTGACTGGACTCAGTGTACTCTGATCCGGGTCCTGATGCTGACTGGACTCAGTGTACTCTGATCCGGGTCCTGATGCTGACTGGACTCAGTGTACTCTGATCCGGGTACTGATGCTGACTGGACTCAGTGTACTCTGATCCGGGTACTGATGCTGACTGGACTCAGTGTACTCTGATCCGGGTACTGATGCTGACTGGACTCAGTGTACTCTGATCCGGGTCCTGATGCTGACTGGACTCAGTGTACTCTGATCCGGGTCCTGATGCTGACTGGACTCAGTGTACTCTGATCCGGGTCCTGATGCTGACTGGACTCAGTGTACTCTGATCCGGGTCCTGATGCTGACTGGACTCAGTGTACTCTGATCCGGGTACTGATGCTGACTGGACTCAGTGTACTCTGATCCGGGTACTGATGCTGACTGTACTTAGTGTACTCTGATCCGGGTACTGATGCTGACTGAACTTAGTGTACTCTGATCCGGGTACTGATGCTGACTGGATTTAGTGTACTCTGATCCGGGTACTGATGCTGACTGGACTCAGTGTACTCTGATCCGGGTACTGATGCTGACTGGACTCAATGTACTCTGATCCGGGTACTGATGCTGACTGGACTCAGTGTACTCTGATCCGGGTTCTGATGCTGACTGGACTCAGTGTACTCTGATCCGGGTTCTGATGCTGACTGGACTCAGTGTACTCTGATCCGGGTTCTGATGCTGACTGGACTTAGTGTACTCTGATCCGGGTACTGATGCTGACTGGACTTAGTGTACTCTGATCCGGGTTCTGATGCTGACTGGACTTAGTGTACTCTGATCCGGGTACTGATGCTGACTGGACTCAGTGTACTCTGATCCGGGTTCTGATGCTGACTGGACTCAGTGTACTCTGATCCGGGTTCTGATGCTGACTGGACTTAGTGTACTCTGATCCGGGTACTGATGCTGACTGGACTTAGTGTACTCTGATCCGGGTTCTGATGCTGACTGGACTTAGTGTACTCTGATCCGGGTACTGATGCTGACTGGACTTAATGTACTCTGATCCGGGTACTGATGCTGACTGGACTTAGTGTACTCTGATCCGGGTACTGATGCTGACTGGACTTAGTGTACTCTGATCCGGGTACTGATGCTGACTGTACTTAATGTACTCTGATCCGGGTACTGATGCTGACTGTACTTAATGTACTCTGATCCGGGTACTGATGCTGACTGGACTTGGTGTACTCTGATCCGGGTACTGATGCTGACTGTACTTAATGTACTCTGATCCGGGTACTGATGCTGACTGTACTTAATGTACTCTGATCCGGGTACTGATGCTGACTGTACTTAATGTACTCTGATCCGGGTACTGATGCTGACTGTACTTAATGTACTCTGATCCGGGTACTGATGCTGACTGGACTTAGTGTACTCTGATCCGGGTACTGATGCTGACTGTACTTAATGTACTCTGATCCGGGTACTGATGCTGACTGTACTTAATGTACTCTGATCCGGGTACTGATGCTGACTGTACTTAATGTACTCTGATCCGGGTACTGATGCTGACTGTACTTAATGTACTCTGATCCGGGTACTGATGCTGACTGGACTTAGTGTACTCTGATCCGGGTACTGATGCTGACTGTACTTAATGTACTCTGATCCGGGTACTGATGCTGACTGTACTTAATGTACTCTGATCCGGGTACTGATGCTGACTGTACTTAATGTACTCTGATCCGGGTACTGATGCTGACTGGACTTAGTGTACTCTGATCCGGGTACTGATGCTGACTGTACTTAATGTACTCTGATCCGGGTACTGATGCTGACTGGACTTAGTGTACTCTGATCCGGGTACTGATGCTGACTGTACTTAATGTACTCTGATCCGGGTACTGATGCTGACTGGACTTAGTGTACTCTGATCCGGGTACTGATGCTGACTGGACTTAGTGTACTCTGATCCGGTTACTGATGCTGACTGGACTTAATGTACTCTGATCCGGGTACTGATGCTGACTGGACTTAGTGTACTCTGATCCGGGTACTGATGCTGACTGGACTTAGTGTACTCTGATCCGGTTACTGATGCTGACTGGACTTAGTGTACTCTGATCCGGGTACTGATGCTGACTGGACTTAGTGTACTCTGATCCGGGTACTGATGCTGACTGGACTCAGTGTACTCTGATCCGGGTACTGATGCTGACTGGACTTAGTGTACTCTGATCCGGGTACTGATGCTGACTGGACTTAGTGTACTCTGATCCGGTTACTGATGCTGACTGTACTTAGTGTACTCTGATCCGGGTACTGATGCTGACTGGACTTAGTGTACTCTGATCCGGGTACTGATGCTGACTGGACTTAGTGTACTCTGATCCGGTTACTGATGCTGACTGGACTTAGTGTACTCTGATCCGGTTACTGATGCTGACTGGACTTAGTGTACTCTGATCCGGGTACTGATGCTGACTGGACTTAGTGTACTCTGATCCGGTTACTGATGCTGACTGGACTTAGTGTACTCTGATCCGGGTACTGATGCTGACTGGACTTAGTGTACTCTGATCCGGGTACTGATGCTGACTGGACTTAGTGTACTCTGATCCGGTTACTGATGCTGACTGGACTTAGTGTACTCTGATCCGGTTACTGATGCTGACTGGACTTAGTGTACTCTGATCCGGGTACTGATGCTGACTGGACTTAGTGTACTCTGATCCGGTTACTGATGCTGACTGGACTTAGTGTACTCTGATCCGGGTACTGATGCTGACTGGACTTAGTGTACTCTGATCCGGGTACTGATGCTGACTGGACTTAGTGTGCTCTGATCCGGGTACTGATGCTGACTGGACTCAGTGTACTCTGACCCGGGTACTGATGCTGACTGGACTCAGTGTACTCTGATCCGGGTACTGATGCTGACTGGACTCAGTGTACTCTGACCCGGGTACTGATGCTGACTGGACTCAGTGTACTCTGATCCGGGTACTGATGCTGACTGGACTCAGTGTACTCTGATCCGGGTACTGATGCTGACTGGACTTAGTGTACTCTGATCCGGGTACTGATGCTGACTGGACTTAGTGTACTCTGATCCGGTTACTGATGCTGACTGTACTTAGTGTACTCTGATCCGGGTACTGATGCTGACTGGACTCAGTGTACTCTGATCCGGGTACTGATGCTGACTGGACTCAGTGTACTCTGATCCGGGTACTGATGCTGACTGTACTTAGTGTACTCTGATCCGGGTACTGATGCTGACTGGACTTAGTGTACTCTGATCCGGGTACTGATGCTGACTGGACTTAGTGTACTCTGATCCGGTTACTGATGCTGACTGGACTTAGTGTACTCTGATCCGGTTACTGATGCTGACTGGACTTAGTGTACTCTGATCCGGGTACTGATGCTGACTGGACTTAGTGTACTCTGATCCGGGTACTGATGCTGACTGGACTTAGTGTACTCTGATCCGGTTACTGATGCTGACTGGACTTAGTGTACTCTGATCCGGTTACTGATGCTGACTGGACTTAGTGTACTCTGATCCGGTTACTGATGCTGACTGGACTTAGTGTACTCTGATCCGGTTACTGATGCTGACTGGACTTAGTGTACTCTGATCCGGTTACTGATGCTGACTGGACTTAGTGTACTCTGATCCGGGTACTGATGCTGACTGGACTTAGTGTACTCTGATCCGGTTACTGATGCTGACTGGACTTAGTGTACTCTGATCCGGTTACTGATGCTGACTGGACTTAGTGTACTCTGATCCGGTTACTGATGCTGACTGGACTTAGTGTACTCTGATCCGGTTACTGATGCTGACTGGACTTAGTGTACTCTGATCCGGTTACTGATGCTGACTGGACTTAGTGTACTCTGATCCGGTTACTGATGCTGACTGGACTTAGTGTACTCTGATCCGGGTACTGATGCTGACTGGACTTAGTGTACTCTGATCCGGGTACTGATGCTGAGGCAGATATTTAAGAGCTTTCTTAACGCTAATGTTCTAACAGTCAGACTGCTCTGGAGATGGAGGTGATATTCTATTCATGTTCACGTTCACACAGTCGCTGATTTCTGCCGGCCGTCTTTCCTGCAGCGGCAGCTTTTCTGTGTTTCCTTTCTCCTGTGATATGACTTGATCGCTTTAAACTCCGCACACTGAGCTCTGATTGGTCAGCAGGCAGTGCTTTCACTGAGTTGAGCTCTTAGCCTGCAACCCAACCTGCTCCGGGGCAGGTTAGCCGCTAAGCATCAGTTACCATGGAGATCTAGCCACTAAAAAGAGAACCAGCGTCGTAGGACCGGAACCCCCGAGTTTGTCCTGAAGTTAGCCGCTCAGAGAACATCCGGCTTCGTAGGACAGGCCTCTGGTCTTGCTGTGTGTTGTGTTCAGGTGCTGCTGTGTGTTGTGTTCAGGTGCTGCTGTGTGTTAAAGCTGCTGTGTGTTGTGTTCAGGTGCTGCTGTGTGTTAAAGCTGCTGTGTGTTGTGTTCAGGTGCTGCTGTGTGTTAAAGCTGCTGTGTGTTGTGTTCAGGTGCTGCTGTGTGTTAAAGCTGCTGTGTGTTGTGTTCAGGTGCTGCTGTGTGTTAAAGCTGCTGTGTGTTGTGTTCAGGTGCTGCTGTGTGTTAAAGCTGCTGTGTGTTGTGTTCAGGTGCTGCTGTGTGTTAAAGCTGCTGTGTGTTGTGTTCAGGTGCTGCTGGAGAAGTTCTGTTACCTGGAGCACTTTGGTCTGGTGGACGGCCGGCTGCTCGTCTGCACCATCTCGTGTCTCTTCGCTGTCCTGGCGTTAGTGTGGGATTTCCTGCATCCTTTCCCCGAGTCCAGACCCGTCCTCGCCTGCTGCGTCATCTCATATCCTCTCAGGAGCTAAAATATATCATATTGTTGTTATTTCATTATTATGTTATTTATTCAATTAAATATATACTCTGTTTCAGTCAAAGTCCTGCATTCAAAATGTTCCTCAAGTGAAAGAAGAAAAGTATTCTCATCAAAATATAGTGAAAGTAGCGCCAGTAAAAGTAGAAGTACTCAGATCTTGTACTTGAGTAAAAGTAGAAGTACTCAGATCTTGTACTTGAGTAAAAGTAGAAGTACTCAGATCTTGTACTTGAGTAAAAGTAGAAGTACTCAGATCTTGTACTTGAGTAAAAGTAGAATTACTCAGATCTTGTACTGAGTAAAAGTAGAAGTACTCAGGTCTTGTACTTGAGTAAAAGTAGAAGTACTCAGATCTTGTACTTGAGTAAAAGTAGAAGTACTCAGATCTTGTACTTGAGTAAAAGTAGAAGTACTCAGATCTTGTACTTGAGTAAAGTAGAAGTACCAGAGTGTAGGAATACTCTGTTACAGTAAAAGTCCTGCATTCAAATGTTCCTCAAGTGAAAGAAGAAAAGTATTCTCATCAAAATATAGTGAAAGTAGCGCCAGTAAAAGTAGAAGTACTCAGATCTTGTACTTGAGTAAAAGTAGAAGTACTCAGATCTTGTACTTGAGTAAAAGTAGAAGTACTCAGATCTTGTACTTGAGTAAAAGTAGAAGTACTCAGATCTTGTACTTGAGTAAAAGTAGAAGTACTCAGATCTTGTACTTGAGTAAAAGTAGAAGTACTCAGATCTTGTACTTGAGTAAAAGTAGAATTACTCAGATCTTGTACTTGAGTAAAAGTAGAATTACTCAGATCTTGTACTTGAGTAAAAGTAGAATTACTCAGATCTTGTACTGAGTAAAAGTAGAAGTACTCAGGTCTTGTACTTGAGTAAAAGTAGAAGTACTCAGATCTTGTACTTGAGTAAAAGTAGAAGTACTCAGATCTTGTACTTGAGTAAAAGTAGAAGTACTCAGATCTTGTACTTGAGTAAAAGTAGAAGTACTCAGATCTTGTACTTGAGTAAAAGTAGAAGTACTCAGATCTTGTACTTGAGTAAAAGTAGAAGTACTCAGATCTTGTACTTGAGTAAAGTAGAAGTACCAGAGTGTAGGAATACTCTGTTACAGTAAAAGTCCTGCATTCAAAATGTTCCTCAAGTGAAAGAAGAAAAGTATTCTCATCAAAATATAGTGAAAGTAGCGCCAGTAAAAGTAGAAGTACTCAGATCTTGTACTTGAGTAAAAGTAGAAGTACTCAGATCTTGTACTTGAGTAAAAGTAGGAATTACTCAGATCTTGTACTTGAGTAAAAGTAGAAGTACTCAGATCTTGTACTTGAGTAAAAGTAGAAGTACTCAGATCTTGTACTTGAGTAAAAGTAGAAGTACTCAGATCTTGTACTTGAGTAAAAGTAGAAGTACTCAGATCTTGTACTTGAGTAAAAGTAGAAGTACTCAGATCTTGTACTTGAGTAAAGTAGAAGTACCAGAGTGTAGGAATACTCTGTTACAGTAAAAGTCCTGCATTCAAAATGTTCCTCAAGTGAAAGAAGAAAAGTATTCTCATCAAAATATAGTGAAAGTAGCGCCAGTAAAAGTAGAAGTACTCAGATCTTGTACTTGAGTAAAAGTAGAAGTACTCAGATCTTGTACTTGAGTAAAAGTAGAATTACTCAGATCTTGTACTTGAGTAAAAGTAGAAGTACTCAGATCTTGTACTTGAGTAAAAGTAGAAGTACTCAGATCTTGTACTTGAGTAAAAGTAGAAGTACTCAGATCTTGTACTTGAGTAAAAGTAGAAGTACTCAGATCTTGTACTTGAGTAAAAGTAGAATTACTCAGATCTTGTACTGAGTAAAAGTAGAAGTACTCAGGTCTTGTACTTGAGTAAAAGTAGAAGTACTCAGATCTTGTACTTGAGTAAAAGTAGAAGTACTCAGATCTTGTACTTGAGTAAAAGTAGAAGTACTCAGATCTTGTACTTGAGTAAAGTAGAAGTACCAGAGTGTAGGAATACTCTGTTACAGTAAAAGTCCTGCATTCAAAATGTTCCTCAAGTGAAAGAAGAAAAGTATTCTCATCAAAATATAGTGAAAGTAGCGCCAGTAAAAGTAGAAGTACTCAGATCTTGTACTTGAGTAAAAGTAGAAGTACTCAGGTCTTGTACTTGAGTAAAAGTAGAAGTACTCAGATCTTGTACTTGAGTAAAAGTAGAAGTACTCAGGTCTTGTACTTGAGTAAAAGTAGAATTACTCAGATCTTGTTCTTGAGTAAAAGTAGAAGTACTCAGGTCTTGTACTTGAGTAAAAGTAGAAGTACTCAGGTCTTGTACTTGAGTAAAAGTAGAAGTACTCAGGTCTTGTACTTGAGTAAAAGTAGAATTACTCAGATCTTGTACTGAGTAAAAGTAGAAGTACTCAGGTCTTGTACTTGAGTAAAAGTAGAATTACTCAGATCTTGTACTTGAGTAAAAGTAGAAGTACTCAGATCTTGTACTTGAGTAAAAGTAGAAGTACTCAGATCTTGTACTTGAGTAAAAGTAGAAGTACTCAGGTCTTGTACTTGAGTAAAAGTAGAAGTACTCAGGTCTTGTACTTGAGTAAAAGTAGAAGTACTCAGATCTTGTACTTGAGTAAAAGTAGAAGTACTCAGGTCTTGTACTTGAGTAAAAGTAGAATTACTCAGATCTTGTTCTTGAGTAAAAGTAGAAGTACTCAGGTCTTGTACTTGAGTAAAAGTAGAAGTACTCAGGTCTTGTACTTGAGTAAAAGTAGAAGTACTCAGGTCTTGTACTTGAGTAAAAGTAGAAGTACTCAGGTCTTGTACTTGAGTAAAGTAGAAGTACCAGAGTGTAGGAATACTCTGTTACAGTAAAAGTCCTGCATTCAAAATGTTCCTCAAGTGAAAGAAGAAAAGTATTCTCATCAAAATATAGTGAAAGTAGCGCCAGTAAAAGTAGAAGTACTCAGATCTTGTACTTGAGTAAAAGTACTCAGATCTTGTACTTGAGTAAAAGTACTCAGATCTTGTACTTGAGTAAAAGTAGAATTACTCAGATCTTGTACTGAGTAAAAGTAGAAGTACTCAGGTCTTGTACTTGAGTAAAAGTAGAAGTACTCAGATCTTGTACTTGAGTAAAAGTAGAATTACTCAGATCTTGTTCTTGAGTAAAAGTAGAAGTACTCAGATCTTGTACTTGAGTAAAAGTAGAAGTACTCAGGTCTTGTACTTGAGTAAAAGTAGAATTACTCAGATCTTGTACTTGAGTAAAAGTAGAAGTACTCAGATCTTGTACTTGAGTAAAAGTAGAAGTACTCAGATCTTGTACTTGAGTAAAAGTAGAAGTACTCAGGTCTTGTACTTGAGTAAAAGTAGAAGTACTCAGATCTTGTTCTTGAGTAAAAGTAGAAGTACTCAGATCTTGTACTTGAGTAAAAGTAGAAGTACTCAGGTCTTGTACTTGAGTAAAAGTAGAAGTACTCAGATCTTGTACTTGAGTAAAAGTAGAAGTACTCAGATCTTGTACTTGAGTAAAAGTAGAAGTACTCAGGTCTTGTACTTGAGTAAAAGTAGAAGTACTCAGATCTTGTTCTTGAGTAAAAGTAGAAGTACTCAGATCTTGTACTTGAGTAAAAGTAGAAGTACTCAGGTCTTGTACTTGAGTAAAAGTAGAAGTACTCAGATCTTGTACTTGAGTAAAAGTAGAAGTACTCAGATCTTGTACTTGAGTAAAAGTAGAAGTACTCAGGTCTTGTACTTGAGTAAAGTAGAAGTACCAGAGTGTAGGAATACTCTGTTACAGTAAAAGTCCTGCATTCAAAATGTTCCTCAAGTGAAAGAAGAAAAGTATTCTCATCTAAATGGAGAGTCCATAGAGAAGTGATGCATCCTGTGTAGGATGCAAACAGTGAAATGGGTGAGATAGGACTTGTGCCAGAGTTACATGATAATCAAACTGTACACTACAGAGCAGCGATGAAGTAACGACAGGAAACAGACGTGACATCATTCATGTACAAAGACGTAGTGGCAGGAACGTAATTACCCGTTACCATCGAACATTAATAGTAATGATATTGCGCGTGTTCTACAGAGCGTTTTGTGATGGTGGTATTTATATTGCACATAGTGGTGCTATGGATGTTGTAGTTCAGGTGTCTGTCAGCCTTATGGCCTGTTGTTGTTGTTGTTGTCCTTAACCCGGCCCACGTACTTCATCATGATGGCGGTGCTGACGCTGTACACGTCGTACCGGGAGAAGAACATCTTCCTGGTGGCTCAGCAGAAGGACCCGGCTGGCATGGACCCGGATCACAGCTGGACGCTCTGCTCCTCCCTCAAACGGTCAGCTCCCAGCATGCACTGCTCCGACCCCGTACTGGCTCGATACACATGCAGTTATTTTCACATTGATTCATTTACATGCATCTTCTTTAGTGCAGCACAATGTGTCTGTTAAAGGAAAGACCAACACCCCCCATTAGGTCACAGAACAAATACTAATGCATTTAATAATTGTATTTATTTATTATGATTTAATTTGTTTCTTATTATTTAGTACGGACTCACATTGAGATGTATTTATTTATGTGTTTTACTGTTTATATTTATTAGTATTTGTTATAATTTTGTGTTTATTTAATTATGTTTATTTGTATGTATGATCCCCAGTAGCTTTTTCTCTCGACAAAAGCTACTCTTCCTGGCGTCCGACACTTAAAACAATACAACAACATTCAAGACATCAGTCCTGACATCATTAACAACATTAACAATCTCATCCACTTTCAATATCAAACTCAGCCAAGGACCCCACCAGCACAAAGCATGACATTAGGGTTCACAGTAAGGGGCACAGGCGGCGCGTGAGGCTCAGGTGTGAGGAGGCTAAATAACTTCTTTTACCTGACGCTGCCCGCCCCGGCGTCTATAGAAAAGAGATCACTCAGTGACCAATCAGAGCTCAGTGTGCGGAGTTTACATCTCTCAAGTCATATTACAGGAGAAAGGAAATACAGTTTAAACTGCCGTATGCAGAGAAGACGCCGACGTGTCGCACTTATCATTCATATTACATCATCACTCAGATCATCGATCAGATAATATCATAATATATCATATCTCTCCTGATCTGAGTCAGCTGAGCCGTGTCTGGCCGTGCAGCACTCACAGCGTCACAGACTGGATGCAGAAGTATTATTTTAAGCAACACATTATGTTGACGAAACACTCGAGACAAATGTAATGAAAGTCAGATCCACTCGTGTCTTAGACGGGGCCGTGATATCAGAAAAGTATACGCTTTCAAACACTCGGTAGGCCTAGTTATTTTTTAACCAGTTGTTCTGTATTCTCCGTGCAGCAGCTCTGTGGCTCGTATCCTGGATCATATGTTGAAGTCATGGATGTTTAAAGCTCATATTTGTCTAATATTAGTTTACTTTTCATTTATGAAGTATGACGCTGCGCTGTCAGTACACTTGTCCCTGTTTGTGATTGGTCAAATGTAGCTAGCCCCGCCCCTTTCACGTGAACGCGCTCTCAGCTGGAGAGAGAAGCCCTGGCTTGATTTACCGAGTTGATAACCAGCGTCGTGGACCGCTTAGCGAGATCTCATTTGTTAGGGTTAGTTTAGATAACTCAAAGATACCCAGGGTCTGTGGAACTGGCTTCGTAGCACACAGGGCACAGGTGGCTGCATGGCAGCGCTAATGTCAAAGACACAGACATTATATTTTTATTTTACTAGGATGCAGTGACAACAATATTACACTTAGGCTTAGCCTTCCCTAGCCGACAGCACCCGCCGCCCCTGGGTACGTGGTCATTAGGCCCTTCAATCTCCTCTTGAAAGAGGCTCTGGACTCTGTCAGGTGGTTTGGCAATGAGTTCCTTCATAGCTCGATAGGTCACAGAAGGTTGGTCCTGGGTTTAGGTGCCCGTAGATGGCCTGATGCAGCGTGTCTAGTCTTATGGTCGCGCTCGTCTCTTGTGTAAACTTTGATCATAAAAACACTGCTTTTTTGCTAAATTGGAATTTTTTTAGAACAGTGATAACACGAGATTGCAGATGTTTCTCAACCGGAAGCCGTGATAGGTTTCTATGCTCAACTCCAATATGAGTGCGCTTCGAAGAGTGGAGAGCTACTCATTTATATATACATTTTATTATTTATTAAAAGCGCTATTTAAATTCAATTTATTATTATTTATTCTTGTTTTTTATTATTTATATATATAGTTGTATTATTATTTGGATTCAATTATATTTATTGGTATTTATTTAAGTTTTATTATTTCTATTTATTTGTATTATTAATATTTATTTGTATTATTAATATTTATTTAGTAATTATTTATATTTATCTGTATCTGTATTTATTAATATATATATTTGTTTGTGCCTCAGGTTTGACGACCAGTATTCGCTCAGAGTTTCTTTCACTGACGGGAAAACCAAGAAGACTCGCGACGCCGAGTTCACCGAGTCCGTGTCGGCGTTTTTCGACGAAGAAGGGACGCTCGACATGGACCCGTTCGAGAAAAGCGTTTCCAAGCTTCACGACGCTCTGGGCGCCGACAAGAAGAGCAAGTAATACTCCAGATAATACTCCAACAAGTACTCCGTGGTTTCTGAGGCTTCAGGAGATCTTCGGTGTTTCGTCCCGAGTTTAAACGTTTTTTTTCAAACAGGAAACACTCATTTTTCGGCTATTAAGACTAAATATTCGTGTTGCGTTCAAAGACGTCCTCTGCAGTTTGTGAGGGACATTTCTGTGACGCTTGATTGTCAATGATTTAACAAAACAAAGTGCAGTTTGCAGCCTGAGATCATCAGCAGCTGGTCGTCAGTATTTCGTCCCATAATAACATTTCAGCTCCACACTTCCTGTTTACAAGACCAAAAGAAAACAACAAAAGACCAGTCGGAGGAGAGTCTGAATAAGACAACAGGAAGTGGTGCGAATGTCGACCAAATTGAAATTTTGAATGTTTTTTTGTATTATTTCCTATTTCTCTGTGACGTCTGAAACAAGCGTGTGAACTCATTAAAGATGGAGAATGTTACCGGCACCCTGAATCATCCTTTTTTCATATTCATTGCATTATTATTTTTGTGATTTTTACCAGCAGTACCACCGTTCCTCCAGCTGAGGGCGCTGTTGCTCTGCGTTTCCCCTTCAGCTCTATAAGATAAAATAAGATGAAGCTTTATTGTCTCCCTTAGGAGAAATGTGTCTTGGGCATCGAAATAATTCACATAAAACCTTCAGGTCAATCAGTCATAGATACAGAACAGAGATCACATATCACATGGCAAAGAAACAAACAAGAAACATACAGGTACGTATTGTCATACTGATATTCTGTACACACTGAAGACCACTGAGACGAATGTAACATTTGTGATATTGGGCTCTATAAATAAACATTGATTGATTGAGGTACAGCACTTTCCCTATTGCAGAATCACTAAAAAGATATACACTTATAATATTCACAATTAATACAAATACACAACGATATATATTGTAATAAAGACATGTGTGTATATTTAATGCACATTTTGTATTTGTATTAATATATATATACATTGTATTTTTAATCTTTATTTTTTATATTTTATTCGTAAATAAATCAACTTTTATGAAACCATCTTTCCCCCCAGAATGAATAAAGTATATGGATTGGGATTAATTATAATAAATAATAATAATATATTTGATATTTTACTTTGTGGTCAAGTAGAATTATTTTTAAATGTTTAAAACTAGTAGAATTAAAAAAAAAAAACGAATGTGTATATATATATTAATATATACACCGGCTGTGAAAAAAGAATTTTCAAAACAGTAAAAAATATGTATTGAGTATAATACAAATCCCATAAAAGTCGAGTCAATACATTATATTAGATTGTTATTTTATTTGTATTCATCTATCTATTCAATATCACACATGAACAAATTAAAAAGGAAAGAAAACTACATTTCTGATACTATTTCAAATATTTTTTAAATTGCCTTCTTATTCCTAATGTCTTTTATAGTGCTAATATATTGTTTAAAGCCTTGATAGAAATGTACAATACCATTTCTTTTTATGGATATTACATTTTCCTAAAAATACAATGAACTGCACAAAAAAGACTAAATCTGCATCCATACCATCATCCCTGAAGTTCACGAGAATGTCTCTCTGTCCTGGAGTTGAACCTTTTGTCTTTCTTCTAATAAAATATTCTACAATACAAGCATTCATAAAATAAATGGCCACAAAATATACAGACATTTAAAAAATGAAGTGCTTTGAGAAACGTCATCTCATTAATATCCATGAATGTTATATTGTGCTGCATGTAAAGTTCTTAACAAATAATCTGAGGGGAATTTCTTGTTTATTTTTAACTTGCGAGTCATTTTGTAAATCAGAATTAGAATCAGAAAAAGGTTTATTACCAGGTGGGTTAACGTACACGAGGAATTTGACTTGATGTCGTGGTGCATACATAAAAGTAAAAAAAACACAGATAGAGAACTATTTTAAGAACACTATAGTAACATTAAGAAAAGTTTAAAAAAAATATATAGTACAATTAAAAATAAAACAAAGCAGTATTTACATTGAAATAGAATGGAATAAAATATGTGCACTTTGAGCTGCATGTGTATGAAAAGTGCTATATAAATAAAGCTTTATTATTGATAATATGTGGGCGGGACCTCTGTGGTCAGTGTACAGGGGGCGGGGCCAGTGTTCCTCCGCTTCTCCTCCCTCTCACTGAGGCTCAATATGTGAGCGGGACCTCTGCAGAAGAGGCGGGGTCAGTGTAAAGGGGGCGGGGCCAGTGTTCCCTCCTTCTCCTCCCTCTCACTGAGGCTCAATATGTGGGTGGGACCTCTGTAGAAGAGGCGGGGTCAGTGTAAAGGGGGCGGGGCCAGTGTTCCCTCCTTCTCCTCCCTCTCACTGAGGCTCTTTCTGGGACTGATGGCCTGTCTGATGGCCGCCTGGTGCGTCCACAACCCAACCGTCACCAACTGCATCATCATGGTGAGTACTATACTATATATACTACAGGGCTGGGAGAAGATAAGAGATCAGATTAAGTACTTTATTGATCCCAATTTGGGAAACGTTTGCGTTGCAGCAGCATAGAAACAAGGCAATGAGAGAAATTAAGACTAGAAATAAACTGTCCAAAATATTTCTGAAATAAAATAACATAGTAAAAGTAGAAGTACTCAGATCTTGTACTTGAGTAAAAGTAGAAGTACTCAGATATTGTACTTGAGTAAAAGTAGAAGTACTCAGGTCTTGTACTTGAGTAAAAGTAGAAGTACTCAGATCTTGTACTTGAGTAAAAGTAGAAGTACTCAGATATTGTACTTAGTTAAAGTAGAAGTACTCAGATCTTGAGTAAAAATAGAAGTACCAGAGTGTAGGAATACTCTGTTACAGTAAAAGTCCTGCATTCAAAATGTTCCTCAAGTGAAAGTAGAAAGTATTCTCATCAAAATATAGTGAAAGTAGTCGTGCAGATTGGTCCATTTCAGAATAATATATATATATATGTTTTATAATGATTGATCATGAAAGTGTTCTCAAAGCTGGTGAAGGTGCAGCTAGTCTGAAGTACTTTGGAGACTGCAGGGTAGCTGGTGAAGGTGCAGCTAGTCTGAAGTACTTTGTAGACTGCAGGGTAGCTGGTGGAGGTGCAGCTAGTCTGAAGTACTTTGTATACTGCAGGGTAGCTGGTGGATTCACTCCAGGTGGAACTAAAGTCTGATTCAACACTTGGTTAGATTTACCATCATTCATCCAGATCTGAGAAGTAACTAAAGGGATTAAATACATGTAGTGGAGGAAAAGTACACCATGTACCTCTGAACTGTAGTGGAGGAGAAGTACACAGTAGCATAACATGGAAATACTCGACACTGCGGACATAGTGGAGATATATAAGGAACTTTGTGGACGAATACTATGGGGATAAACTGGGGACATACTGTAAATATACTCAAGATATGCAGGGACAGACACTGGGGTTAACTATGGTGCATATTATATTTGAATATATCTATTTGTGTATTTATATAGCATTGTATTTACATGTAGTATTTGTGTGTGGTGTCCGACAGTGACCTCCTGAATTAAGTAGATTAGTTCCACATTTAGCAGCAGGATAGACAACAACAACAACAACAGCCAACTTCCTGTTTGTCCCGCAGACTTCAACACAGGAGGAGAAGAGACATACAAGTGCTGCATGATTTAATAATAATTAATATTCCAAAAAAAGTAATAGTAGGCTAACAATAATAAAAATAAATAATAGTAATATGAATGCCCCTCAGAACACCAACGGGCCCCCGGACCTCATGTTGGACCCCCGGGCGGTGTGCGTCTGTCTGGACGGGGAGGAGCAGAAGAAGAAGAAGCTGGGGAATCAGCAGATGGAGGCTCAGAGGTTCTCCTCGTTACCACGGAGACCAGCTGTCAACATCGAGTTCAGGGACGTCTCGTACTGCGTCAGAGAGGGACCCTGGTGGAGGAGGAAAGGTACTGCACTTTAATCACAATAATAATAATACATGTGATTTATACTATACAACCCGTACTACACAATACTACCAGTACTAAACAATACTACCAGTACTACACAATACTACCAGTACTACACAATACTACCAGTACTATACAATTCTACCAGTACAATACAATACAATACTACCAGTACTATACAATACTACCAGTACTACACAATACTACACAATACTATCAGTACTACACTATATTACCAGTACTACACAATATTACCAGTACTACACTATGTTACCAGTACTATACAATTCTACCAGTACTATACAATAATACCAGTACTATACAATACTACCAGTACTACACAATACTAGCAGTACTACCAGAGATGGCAAAATTAAAGACATCCTTTACTCGAGTAGAAGTACAGATACTCTGGTGAAAGTAGTGTAGGCCTACTGACTAAACTTCTTTACTCAAGTAAAAGTAAAGAGGCTTTGAAGTGTACTTCAGTAGAAAGTACCATAACTAGCAGCTGTTTTAAAGAGTACCTGACCTCCCTTTATATTAATAGAACAATAATGTCATTGTTAGCTAATGAATGTTTCCATGGTGACCAACGGCTACATGACAACGTTTCCATTGGTCCCTCTTCTTCAGAGAAGACCAGGAAGTGATGGATACACGGATCGTGTTCCAACCAATAGGCACGCAGTGACTCTAAAGAATAATGATCACGCACCAACACACATTCAGACTAAAGGAACCAGCTGTTTGGGAAATGAGAGAAGTAGAAAGTACAGGTATTTGAGTTCAATATGTAAGAAGTAGAAAGTACAGGTATTTGAGTTCAACATGTAAGAAGTAGAAAGTACAGGTATTTGGGTTCAACATGGAAGAAGTAGAAAGTACAGGTATTTGAGTTCAACATGTAAGAAGTAGAAAGTACAGGTATTTGAGTTCAACATGTAAGAAGTAGAAAGTACAGGTATTTGAGTTCAACATGAGAGAAGTAGAAAGTACAGGTATTTGTGTTCAACATGTGAGAAGTAGAATGTACAGGTATTTGTGTTCAACATGTAAGAAGTAGAATGTACAGGTATTTGTGTTCAACATGTAAGAAGTAGAAAGTACAGGTATTTGAGTTCAACATGTAAGAAGTAGAAAGTACAGGTATTTGAGTTCAACATGTAAGAAGTAGAAAGTACAGGTATTTGTGTTCAACATGTAAGAAGTAGAAAGTACAGGTATTTGAGTTCAACATGTAAGAAGTAGAAAGTACAGGTATTTGAGTTCAACATGTAGAAGTAGAAAGTACAGGTATTTGAGTTCAACATGTAAGAAGTAGAAAGTTCAGGTATTTGAGTTCAACATGTAGAAGTAGAAAGTACAGGTATTTGAGTTCAACATGTAAGAAGTAGAAAGTACAGATATTTTAGTTCAACATGTAAGAAGTAGAAAGTACAGGTATTTGAGTTCAACATGTAGAAGTAGAAAGTACAGGTATTTGAGTTCAACATGTAAGAAGTAGAAAGTTCAGGTATTTGAGTTCAACATGTAGAAGTAGAAAGTACAGGTATTTGAGTTCAACATGTAAGAAGTAGAAAGTACAGGTATTTGAGTTCAACATGTAAGAAGTAGAAAGTACAGGTATTTGTGTTCAACATGTAAGAAGTAGAAAGTACAGGTATTTGTGTTCAACATGTAAGAAGTAGAAAGTACAGGTATTTGTGTTCAACATGTGAGAAGTAGAAAGTACAGGTATTTGAGTTCAACATGTAAGAAGTAGAAAGTACAGGTATTTGAGTTCAACATGTAGAAGTAGAAAGTACAGGTATTTGAGTTCAACATGTAAGAAGTAGAAAGTACAGGTATTTGAGTTCAACATGTAGAAGTAGAAAGTACAGGTATTTGAGTTCAACATGTAAGAAGTAGAAAGTACAGGTATTTGAGTTCAACATGTAAGAAGTAGAAAGTACAGGTATTTGTGTTCAACATGTAAGAAGTAAAAGTAAAAAGTCGTCTGGAGTAAAGTACTGACACCAGAAACATATACTTAAGTACAGTAACTAAGTATTTGTACTCCACTACTTCCCACCTCTGAGTACTACCAGTACACATGTCATCAAATGTAATCAGTAATCTGAGTATCACAATATAAAGTAACCTGATTACGTTATTTTGGATTACCTCAATATGCAATGCAAATAAACACAAGAGGAAATAAATGACAATAAGATGTTTGTTTACTGACGTGTTTGTAACCTTAAAGAAGTAAAAAACAAACAAGATATTTAGGATCGAAAAGTTAGAAACAGTCATAGACTACAAATGCTTTTTGAGTTTACTAGAGTTATTAAAATCAGACTGTATTTGTGTTTAATAAATCAGGTAATTATCAACGATAGATGAAATTCATTCAGTACGTCTCCCTAGAATATATAAATCTTTATTTCTAAATGTCTCGTCACGACGTATTCCTGCAGTGATCTCATCGCCTATTTTTAATCATATCAAACGCAGAATAATACAAATACGAAATCTATATGGTTGTGTGTGCGCGTGTGTGTGCGCGCGCGTGTGTGTGTGTGTGAAGAAGGTCCATCTCTAGTTGCATGTAAACATCCAGTATGTGTGTGTGTTTGTGTGTGTGTGTGTGTGTGTGTGCGTGTGTGTGTGTGCGTGTGCGTGTGTGTGTGTGTGTGAAGAAGGTCCATCTCTAGTTGCATGTAAACATCCAGTATGTGTGTGTTTGTGTGTGTGTGTGTTCGTGTGTGTGTGTGTGCGTGTGTGTGTGTGTGTGTGTGTGTGTGTGTGTGTGTGTGTGTGTGTGTGTGTGTGTGTTGGATTACCTGTAATCTGTTAATCTCTGCAGGTCAGATTAGTAACACCTGCAGAGATCCTGCCATCTCAACTACATGTTAGCATTTTATAAGACGATATTTAGATACTTTAATATATAATATGATTACAAACGAGATTACAAACAACTTCTCCCTCCTCAAAATATTGCCTTAAAAATAATATATTTGTAAAAAATCCATAGACATACACAGAGGAACACATTTAATAATAATTTAGTTAAATAGAAAATGTAGAATTATGAAGAGAAATTAATGAATGAAATAATACATACATTTAAAACTGATTGAATTTATGTTATGGTTTAATTCTCGCTGCAGGACTGACAGATTCTTTAAAACATTTTAGAGATGAGGGATATATTCCAGGCTGTATTCAGGGCGGCAGCTGAATATACTATGAGTCTGAGTGAACGCGGGTCGTGAGGTTCAGGTGAACACGGGTCGTGAGGTTCAGGTGAAGGCGGGTCGTGAGGTTCAGGTGAAGGCGGGTCGTGAGGTTCAGGTGAAGGCGGGTCGTGAGGTTCAGGTGAACGCGGGTCGTGAGGTTCAGGTGAAGGCGGGTCGTGAGGTTCAGGTGAAGGCGGGTCGTGAGGTTCAGGTGAACGCGGGTCGTGAGGTTCAGGTGAAGGCGGGTCATGAGGTTCAGGTGAAGGCGGGTCGTGAGGTTCAGGTGAAGGCGGGTCGTGAGGTTCAGGTGAACGCGGGTCGTGAGGTTCAGGTGAAGGCGGGTCGTGAGGTTCAGGTGAAGGCGGGTCGTGAGGTTCAGGTGAACGCGGGTCGTGAGGTTCAGGTGAAGGCGGGTCGTGAGGTTCAGGTGAAGGCGGGTCGTGAGGTTCAGGTGAACGCGGGTCGTGGGTTCAGGTGAAGGCGGGTCGTGAGGTTCAGGTGAAGGCGGGTCGTGAGGTTCTGGTGAAGGCGGGTCGTGAGGTTCAGGTGAAGGCGGGTCGTGAGGTTCAGGTGAACGCGGGTCGTGGGTTCAGGTGAAGGCGGGTCGTGAGGTTCAGGTGAAGGCGGGTCGTGAGGTTCAGGTGAAGGCGGGTCGTGAGGTTCAGGTGAACGCGGGTCGTGGGTTCAGGTGAAGGCGGGTCGTGGGTTCAGGTGAAGGCGGGTCGTGAGGTTCAGGTGAAGGCGGGTCGTGAGGTTCAGGTGAAGGCGGGTCGTGAGGTTCAGGTGAACGCGGGTCGTGGGTTCAGGTGAAGGCGGGTCGTGAGGTTCAGGTGAAGGCGGGTCGTGAGGTTCAGGTGAACGCGGGTCGTGGGTTCAGGTGAAGGCGGGTCGTGGGTTCAGGTGAAGGCGGGTCGTGAGGTTCAGGTGAAGGCGGGTCGTGAGGTTCAGGTGAACGCGGGTCGTGGGTTCAGGTGAAGGCGGGTCGTGGGTTCAGGTGAAGGCGGGTCGTGAGGTTCAGGTGAAGGCGGGTCGTGAGGTTCAGGTGAAGGCGGGTCGTGAGGTTCAGGTGAACGCGGGTCGTGAGGTTCAGGTGGAGGCGGGTCGTGAGGTTCAGGTGGAGGCGGGTCGTGAGGTTCAGGTGGAGGCGGGTCGTGAGGTTCAGGTGAAGGCGGGTCGTGAGGTTCAGGTGGAGGCGGGTCGTGGGTTCAGGTGAAGGCGGGTCGTGAGGTGTTGTTCCTGCAGGACGATACCAGCTCCCTCTGTCTAATGACGGCTTCAGGTTTCTCTTTGTTCTGCAGTTTCACCCAGAGCAGGAGGAGGGCTACCGACAATGCATCAGGGGGAGGGTCCGCTCACCTGAGCAGGTGTGAGCGGACCCTCCTCCTGATGCATCGTGGGTAGAATTACCCTATTTTACATGGGACTCTGTCTGGACCCAAAACTCCTTACCTTATTTATAAAGGTTCCCTAAACGACTATAATAATGTACAAACTCCCAGAATCATTTGATTCTACACCGGAGACTGAAACCAGACTCCTTCAGAGTTATACTTTATTCTGGTCCTTAAACACATGAAGAAACACATCCAGCAGCTTGAGGAGGCATGCACAGCGTTTACTAAAGTCTCCTCAAGCTGCTGGATGTTCTCTAAACGCTGCCATGTCTCCTCAAGCTGCTGGATGTTCTCTAAACGCTGCCATGTTTCCTCAAGCTGCTGGATGTTCTCTAAACGCTGCCATGTCTCCTCAAGCTGCTGGATGTTCTCTAAACGCTGCCACGTCTCCTCAAGCTGCTGGATGTTCTCTAAACGCTGCCACGTCTCCTCAAGCTGCTGGATGTTCTCTAAACGCTGCCATGTCTCCTCAAGCTGCTGGATGTTCTCTAAACGCTGCCATGTCTCCTCAAGCTGCTGGATGTTCTCTAAACGCTGCCATGTCTCCTCAAGCTGCTGGATGTTCTCTAAACGCTGCCATGTCTCCTCAAGCTGCTGGATGTTCTCTAAACGCTGCATGTGTTGTCAAGTTGCTGAAGATGTTTCTTCATGAGGAACATTTGTGTTTTTATATCTGCATCCTTTCTGAAGCTGCAGCACGTTCCTCCTATAGGAAGAGTGTTTGCCCCGGTTGGCCACCGTAGGTGTTGGATAACTGAGGGAATCATATCATTTTAAACAGAAGTCGTAAATTATTCAATAAATTCCACAGATTTTAAACTGGACACTGTTTTCCTGCAGCGCTGTGTGTTCAGTGTGTTCAGTGTGTGTACAGTGTGTTCAGTGTGTGTACAGTGTGTGTACAGTGTGTGTACAGCAGTGGCGGACTGGCCATCGGGACGTTCAGGACGAGTCCCGATTGGCCGGTACTGAAGTTGGCCGGTCGGACGATGTGGGCCGGTCGGATAAGTCACTAGCACCCTCCCGTTGACAATTCACTAGTGGTACCGAAGTGGGCCGGTCGAGATTCCCGGGCTGATTCTTAGTCCCAGTCCGCCCCTGGTGTCAGTGTGTGTTCAGTGTGTGTACAGTGTGTGTACAGTGTGTGTACAGTGTGTGTTCAGTGTGTTCAGTGTGTGTACAGTGTGTGTACAGTGTGTTCAGTGTGTTCAGTGTGTGTTCAGTGTGTGTACAGTGTTACTGTGGGTCAGGTTTAATCTGGTAATCTAATTCAATCCGTGCAGCAGGTTACCGTCGGGCAGCAGGCTTCATCCTTGTTTCATGTTGTTGACATGTTAGAGTCAAAGGTTTCTACAGAGTGAATCTTTGAATCTCTTCATAAATCAGTGAATACTGACATAAAGAGTGTTTATGAATGAGAGCGTGAACAGCTTCAGAATATAGAGACATTACTGCTGAGAGAGGAGGAGAAATAAAAGCAGGTGAAGACGTTTGAGCATTTTAGAGAAACAGTTTAATATTTAGACCAAAAACGTTTCAAATATAATTTTCTTTTAATTACAATTTCAAAATGTAAAAGGAATAAGTCATTGAATTCCACGGGAATAATTTAGATAACATTTCTTAGAATAATATTTTAATAATTAATTAAAAAGGTAAAACAAATCATAGAAAACAACAACTAATAGATTGTTCCGAAATTCTTTTTTGTTACATTATTATTTTTAAAGTCTTAATAATGTCAGAAAAAAGTTTCAATACATTCAGGAAAACATCTGAGTGAAGTACAACTTACAAAAAACCTCTTTTGAAGAAATCAATTTGGAGGCAAAGACATTTTAGAGAGAAGAAGTTAAAACATTAAAAAGAGAAAATTGAGAATTTGGAGGAATGATTATGATTTAGCGGAAATTATTCAAGTGAACATTCCAGAGTACGTTTTCTAATATGTTGTGAAAAACAATCAGAACAACGTTTTTGTCGGTAAAGTTTTTAGAAAACAGCCTCTTGAGATCTGGATTGTAAAATGCCTTAATGTTGTTACTGCGTAACTAACAGACATCACTTCTGACTAGGGTTGTTATCTCAGAGGGTCTCAAACGTTTTGATCACAATTTACGTAAACACATATTTCCAAGGCTCTCTTTATAATTATTGGGATAAAACCGGTTTGAAATCATTCCAATGTAAACTATAGGACATAGACGTAACCCAGATATATCCTTTTAAACTGGAGAGATACAAAAATATGCATAAATAAAATAGTAAGATATGAATGAACAACAAAAATAAAATACGTTCCATGTATTTGTTATTGGCTCTGGGTTACTGGTTATGCTCACATACTTATTTAATTATTAAAATGTAAACCGATCTTCTTCATATGGGTGTTTAGAGTTGTACCCCCGAGATCTAGTCTCTAGTCATTCTGCTCAAAGTGCACCAGATTGAAGCATTTTACTTTAAAATGTTCAAACATTTCTTCCCGGTATGCCTGAGAAGGCAGATATGCTTTTTCTCAACAAGAACTGTTTTTAAAAATTGCACTGTTGTAGCTTCGGTGGTTCTCAGGTTACAGTTACATAGCAGTGAATATAAACAGACTGATTAATGTGAATATTACTTTAAACTAACCTGTGTAAAAGTTTCTCGAATAAATGTAATTTTTTTGGTGGAAGAAGCATGTATCATTTTTTTTACCCTGCCCCTCAAAGAATCGGAATCGAGAACCGTTAAGAACCGGAATCGAAACGTAGAATCGGAATCGGAATCGTGGAAATTCAAACAATACCCAACCCTACTTCTGACATTAACACAGTTATTCATACTCTCCTGTAACCTTCTATGTCTGTCAGGAAACGGGTTGTTGGTTTTGCTTTGCAGTTAAGGATCTGCTCCGCCATCGGGGTCAGATTCGTCCCACAGAGGGCGCATTGTTACCGCAGAAAGGAGCCGAAGACAGCTTAATGTTGCCTCGAAGCATGCATACAAAAGTATTAAAGATAACAAAATTATAATACAAAAAAAGTTTAAAAAAGAGGATTGAGCAGCCAGGTATATATTGCAGTTATTAACGGCATATATATATTTGACATATTGCACATAGTTGGTTGGTATTGAACAACAAGGAGTCATCACTGAGAAACATCAATAGACTTAGTGTGTACATTTTCATTTATTACAAGTTCTCTGAAATACCACTCCAGTAATCAGAGTTTTTCTAAATTGAAGCTGAAGGTGCGTTCAGGTGTCAGGTTCCTGAGAACGCGGCAGGTGATACCTGAGCATGGACACACACACACACACACACACACACACACACACACACACACACACACACACACACACACACACACACACACACACACACACACACACACACACACACACACACACACACACACACACACACACACACACACACACACACACACACACACACACACACACACACACACACACACACACACACACACACACACACACCTGCTCACTGGGTGTTTCTGTGCTTCAGGTTACAAGACACTGCTCAGAGGGATTTCTGGGAAGTTCACCAGCGGGGACCTGGTGGCCGTCATGGGGCCCTCAGGAGCCGGGAAGTCCACCCTGATGAACATCCTGGCCGGGTACAGGTGGGTACTCACTGCATACCCACTCTATATTCACTGCATACCCACTCTATACTCACTGCATACCCACTGCATACCCACTCTATACCCACTCTATACTCACTGCATACCCACTGCATACCCACTCTATACTCACTGCATACTCACTGCATACCCACTCCATACTCACTCTATACCCACTGCATACCCACTCTATACCCACTGCATACCCACTCTATACCCACTGCATACCCACTCTATACTCACTGCATACTCACTGCATACCCACTCTATACCCACTGCATACCTCCAGTAAGAGCAATTACTATTTCTATAGCACTTATAGGAATATCCTGTAACATTGCCTGAGTGTTAGAGCGCCCTCTGGTGGCCCAGGAGAATATCACCCAGCTTTGAGAACACTTCGCCGCCACCACCCGAAGTATATAAAAACATCAGAACATGCTATAAAACTCAAAGAAAGAAACGCTCACAATGTAATATAAATAATTATTTTTAATATGAACAATATTTCGTACACGATTAGAATAACATCTATCTTGAGGGCAGCGGCTGATAGACTAAAGGTATTTTAATTGGGCTGTTTATAGCCACATAATGTTAAGAGGTAAACAACACTCATCCTACTCACATCCTTTACTCAAGCAGAAGTACACACATCCTTTACTCAAGTAGAAGTACTCACATCCTTTACTCAAGTAGAAGTACTCACATCCTTTACTCAAGCAGAAGTACACACATCCTTTACTCAAGCAGAAGTACACACATCCTTTACTCGAGAAGAAGTACACACATCCTTTACTCAAGTAGAAGTACTCACATCCTTTACTCAAGCAGAAGTACACACATCCTTTACTCAAGCAGAAGTACACATCCTTTACTCAGGTAGAAGTACACAAATCCTTTACTCAAGTAGAAGTACACACATCCTTTACTCAAGTAGAAGTACACACATCCTTTACTCAAGTAGAAGTACACACATCCTTTACTCAAGCAGAAGTACACACATCCTTTACTCAAGCAGAAGTACACACATCCTTTCCTCAAGTAGAAGTACACACATCCTTTACTCAAGTATAAGTACTCACATCCTTTACTCAAGCAGAAGTACACACATCCTTTACTCAAGCAGAAGTAAACACATCCTTTACTCAAGCAGAAGTACACACATCCTTTACTCAAGCAGAAGTACTCACATCCTTTACTCAAGTAGAAGTAAACACATCCTTTACTCAAGTAGAAGTACTCACATCCTTTACTCAAGCAGAAGTACACACATCCTTTACTCAAGTAGAAGTACTCACATCCTTTACTCAAGTAGAAGTACTCACATCCTTTACTCAGGTAGAAGTACACACATCCTTTACTCAAGTAGAAGTACTCACATCCTTTACTCAAGTAGAAGTACTCACATCCTTTACTCAAGCAGAAGTACACACATCCTTTACTCAAGTAGAAGTACTCACATCCTTTACTAAAGCAGAAGTACACACATCCTTTACTCAAGCAGAAGTACTCACATTCTTTACTCAAGTAGAAGTACTCACACCCTTTACTCAAGCAGAAGTACACACATCCTTTACTCAAGTAGAAGTACTCACATCCTTTACTCAAGCAGAAGTACACACATCCTTTACTCAAGTAGAAGTACTCACATCCTTTACTCAAGCAGAAGTACACACATCCTTTACTCAAGTAGAAGTACTCACATCCTTTACTCAAGTAGAAGTACTTACATCCTTTACTCAAGTAGAAGTACTCACATCCTTTACTCAAGTAGAAGTACTTACATCCTTTACTCAAGTAGAAGTATTTACATCCTTTACTCAAGTAGAAGTACTCACATCCTTTACTCAAACAGAAGTACACACATCCTTTACTCAAGCAGAAGTACACACATCCTTTAATCAAGTAGAAGTACTCACATCCTTTACTCAAGCAGAAGTACACACATCCTTTACTCAAGTAGAAGTACTCACATCCTTTACTCAAGTAGAAGTACTTACATCCTTTACTCAAGTAGAAGTACTCACATCCTTTACTCAAGCAGAAGTACACACATCCTTTACTCAAGTAGAAGTACTCACATCCTTTACTCAAGTAGAAGTACAGATACTCGTGTTTAAAAATACTCTGGTGAAAGTAGAAGTACTGACTAAACTTCTTTACTCAATTCAAAGTAAAGAGGCTTTGAAGTGTACTTATACTTTTACTCAAGTACAATAACTGAGTACTTCTACTTGTACTCAAGTACAAGCTCTGAGTACTTCTACTTTTACTCAAGTACACAATCTGAGTACTTCTACTTTTACTCAAGTACAAGATCTGAGTACTTCTACTTTTACTCAAGAACAAGATCTGAGTACTTCTACTTTTACTCAAGTACAAGATCTGAGTACTTCTACTTTTACTCAAGAACAAGATCTGAGTACTTCTACTTTTACTCAAGTACAAGATCTGAGTACTTCTACTTTTACTCAAGTACACGATCTGAGTACTTCTACTTTTACTCAAGTACAAGATCTGAGTACTTCTACTTTTACTCAAGAACAAGATCTGAGTACTTCTACTTTTACTCAAGTACAAGATCTGAGTACTTCTACTTTTACTCAAGTACACGATCTGAGTACTTCTTCCCCCTCTGTGTGTGTGCACTGTGTGCACTGTGTGTACTGTGTGTAATGCGTGCACTGTGTGTACTGTGTGTAATGTGTGCACTGTGTGTACTGTGTGTAATGCGTGTACTGTGTGTACTGTGTGTAATGCGTGTACTGCGTGTATTGTGTGCACTGTGTGTACTGTGTGTACTGTGTGTAATGCGTGTACTGTGTGTACTGTGTGTAATGCGTGTACTGCGTGTAATGTGTGTACTGTGTGTAATGTGTGTACTGTGTGTAATGTGTGTACTGTGTGTAATGCGTGTACTGCGTGTACTGTGTGTAATGCGTGTACTGTGTGTACTGATGGCTGTGTGTACTGTGTGTACTGTGTGTACTGTGTGTACTGTGTGTACTGTGTGTAATGTGTGTACTGTGTGCACTGTGTGTACTGTGTGTAATGCATGTAATGTGTGTACTGGGTGTAATGCGTGTACTGCGTGTATTGTGTGCACTGTGTGTACTGTGTGTACTGTGTGTAATGCGTGTACTGTGTGTACTGTGTGTAATGCGTGTACTGCGTGTAATGTGTGTACTGTGTGTAATGTGTGTACTGTGTGTAATGTGTGTACTGTGTGTAATGCGTGTACTGCGTGTACTGTGTGTAATGCGTGTACTGTGTGTACTGCGTGTACTGTGTGTACTGTGTGTACTGTGTGTACTGTGTGTACTGTGTGTACTGTGTGCACTGTGTGTACTGTGTGTAATGCATGTAATGTGTGTACTGGGTGTAATGCGTGTACTGTGTGTACTGTGTGTACTGTGTGTACTGTGTGTACTGTGTGTAATGAGCTGTACTGTGTGTACTGTGTGT